>NC_053023.1:406044568-406164633 GCF_003073215.2 Triticum urartu | reverse complement strand
ATGTGATTTACCTCTGTTATAAATCCTTCGAGTACTGTGTGTGTCAGCATACCGATCCAGGGATGACACCTAAGCACAGAGACTTGATGCATTCGGGTCGGGTCGCTACAATGATGGTTTGGGTAGGGAACGTCCCACCTTCGGGGACGAAACGATATCCATTGCCTCTTATTGCTTCCAAAATTTTTCTCGTGTCAACATAGAACAACAAGAGTGTTGTGGCAATTTTTGTGATTTTTCGGGGTTCGTTTGGACATTTTATGGATTAACTGAGTTTTCAATGCATTTATGTGCATAATTCAAATTGGAACTACATGCACATCTCCAGTGCATATAAATTGGTTGAAAAATCAAATATGTGTCCTTGGGTGCATGCTTAGGTCCCATGCAAGAAATGGGAATGAATTTCAAACACCAGGGCACCGTTGATTACCGGCAAAACATTGAGATGCCTGGTTCTTAAATTCTAGTAAATCCAAAACTCGTCTGAAATTCATGAAACTTGGCATGCTTTCATGGAGCGGCATCAACATGCCATGGTAAAATTTTTGTCCTATTTGGGGCAGGTTTGGGTATATGCTTCTCACAAACCAGAGCTTCTCATAACAAGCATGATGGTTTCGGTAGGGAACGTCCCACCTTTGGGGACGAAACGATATCCATTGCCTCCTATTGCTTCCAAATTTTTTCTCGTGTCAACATAGAACAACAGGAGTGTTGTGTCAATTTTTTTTGATTTTTCGGGGTTCGTTTGGACATTTTTATGCATTAACTGAGTTTTCAATGCATTTATATGCATAATTCTAATTTGAACTACATGCACATGCTCCAGTGCATATAAATTGGTTGAAAAATCAAATCTGTGTCCTTGGGTGTATGCTTAGGTCCCATGCAAGAAATGGGAATGAATTTCAAACACCAGGTCACTGTTGATTGCTGGTAAAACATTGAGATGCCTAGTTTTTAAATTCTAGTGAATCCAAAACTCGTCTGAAATTCATGAAACTTGGCATGCTATCATGGAATGGCACCCGACATGATGTGGTATTTTTCGTGTCCATTTTGAGAGAAGGCGCACTCGAATAATGACAACCAAGAAACGCATTTTGAAAAAATAGCTGCCACTTTAATATCTCAAATGTTTGTATAAGACAAACCGTATGCGTTCTGTTAACCATTCACATGACGGCACGTGTCTTGGTTTTAATGGCTGTAGGAGGTGCCGTGCGGACAGCTGCTTGACCTTGACTGAACGGGAGGCGTGCGAGCGTAGTCCGATGCGCAGGCTGACCGAGAGGAGTGCAAGTTATCCTCGAATGCGCAGGCTCACCGGGAAGCATGCGAGTTGTACGCTGTGCAAGCTCAGTGGGAAGCGAGCCCTTTGACTTCCATGGCCGCCCGCCTTCCTCTCCGTGCACACGCCCCCCTCAGCTGCATGGGACACCGCCGTTGAACGCTACCTCTCAGCGCCGCCAGCTGCCGTCCTCCCGCCCCATGCCCGTCGACCCCGGGACGACATGATGCAAAGTGAGAGCAGGATGTCTGCATCTCTTCAATGCAAACGGTTCTTTTGGATGACCCGTGTGCAACCACTTACAAACAATTTGGTGCGATTTGCATCTAACATATTGGGCATGTTACCATTTGTCAAACTGGAAAGATTGACATTTGTTGATCTAGCAACATTGCCATTTGTCAACCTTGTAAGACTGCGATTTGTCAAAATATGAAGCTAAGAATCACTAGCAGTATCTAATTTTTGCAACTAAAATTTAGTAATTAAGCATAGATTTCATTCATAGATTAAGCATTCGTTCTTAATTTATACAAACAGTTCAACTCGACAGCTGAACCGACCAAACTTTTCCCCAATTGTTGCGAACCACGTACTGAAATAGCTAGTTCAACTATATATACTAGCTAATTTTAAGTACGTTGTACAGTTCCACCACATCTATAGCCAGATGAACTAAACAAAATAGCCCCTAAATACTACTACTGCGAAGGGGCTTTGTACTACTTCTGGCAGCCTCTCCTCTGTCGAGCACGCTCAATAAGAGGCGGCGGCGGAGGAGCCTACCGACGAGCTGGGCAACTGCAATACGTTGCCTGCCACTGTTGCAGCTTCAGCGACGCTCACCTCGAACGCCCGACGACCCCTCTTGAAGCGGTGGTTCTCCTCGTAGATCTCCCGGTTCCTCGCCTCTGAGGTGGCGTGTGCTGCGGCCACGGCGGCGGTAAGGCTCTTTGCATGCTCGATGAGGCGCTCCTCCTCCCGCAGGAACTCGGTGTAGCGTGCAAGGTCGCTGACGCACGTGCGGGCATCCACCTCCGCCTCCCGCCTTCGGGCGGCGGTGGTGGAGTGGGTGATGACCCGGACGGTCGACGGTGGGCTGGCGACCATGGGGGACGACTACGGGGTGGTAGCCACGACCACCACCTCCCGCCTTCGCGCCGCGGTGGCTGAGCGGGTGATGGCCACGGTGTCCGGCGGTGGGGTGGCGGCCACGACGGCCACCTCCTGCCTTCGTGCCACGGCGGCGGAGCGGACGGTGGCCCTGGCCTTCGACGGTGGTGTGGCGGCAACGGTGGCCGGCAACAACTGCCGACGGGCAGCGACGACAGAGAGTGTGGTGGGTGTTCCACGCACACCCAACAGGGACACCACATGCACTACACTACGCGGGGACTGCGTCACCGCCGCGGTGTAGCCTCCCAGCTGGAGTTGTCCTCTGATAACAGCGGAGTGGATGAGCGTCAATGACAGAATGGTGCCATTGGCGATCGTGGGAGAAGCAGACGAGATAAGCTACAGGAAGGGAGCGGAAAATGCGACGCATGACTCGCCGGCCATGAGGGTTTTTATAGCAGGCTGGTAAGCATTGGGATTTCGGGGGATTTCACCGAGTCGGGCGGGAAGCTTGCACGGGAACCTGCGAGGTTGTGCGGGACTGGGCTCACCGACGATTCATTGGCGCCACCGTTTGGCCAAAAGAACGCCCCCGCGCGATGCGCAAGCTTGTGCTGTAAGCCGTATGCGACAGCGGGGTGACAAGGCATGCGAGAGGAGGACGAAAGGCCACGTACACATACGGTTAATAAAAAAACGTTTGCGATTTAATAACCTACTATACCCCCGTCCTGGTTTATAACTATGATTTAACTAATAAAATACAAATGCATGTCGCCAAAGATTATATAGTTGGATTCATATTTGAACATAGTTTCCAATTGTACAATTTTTATAACATGCATTAACATTTAGTTGGTTAAATATGAGGGAAAAGTATGGCACAGAATATAAAGGGGACTATAGACTAGACGGAGGTGGTAGCACACGACCGCTCTCTACGCAGCGACACAACTGACGGCCGGCTTGTAGGCGACCATTTCCTGCGTGTTCAACTGCTCTATGCGTGTGGTTGGTTGCGGTTTAGGAGGCCGCGGCGCGCTTTGCTCGCATCCCGTCGCGTGCCCTATGCTCTCGCATCCCTCCGGGTGCTCTGCCCACGTCCCTCCACGCGCGCTGCCAGTGTTTGGGGACGACGCACGATCACGAACGTTCGTGTGCATGCGTTTGCGCTGGGCGCGGCACGATGATGTAGTTACCCGCTGCAAAAGCTGCCATGCGGACGTGCCGAGAATCCACGCCGCCTGGCCCCCTTTTATTCCTGCGGCCATTTACCTTCATCTCTTGTCCCACACGACACAATAAGCACACCCATGAGGACACATACAGAGAGGACATCCAGCGGTTCCAATGGCGCTCCCCGTGGCTCCAATGGCGCTCCCAGCGGTGGACGACAACAACGGCGGGCAGTTCACCACGGAACACGTCGTGGACACCCACGTGAGGGGGAAGGCTCTCTCGGTGGTGTACACGAACGATCTGGTCTCGGTGGAGAGATCCATCCAAACTATGGAGCAGTTCCTTGCCGAGGACAAGTACCAAGTGGTCGGCTTCGACCTCGAGTACACCATGGGTCGTGCCGGGCACGATCATAAGGTTGTCGTCGCCCAGTTGTGCGTGTGACATGACATCCTCGACTCCTCATCTACCACTACCACCTGGCAACAACGCCTTGCGAGCGTTTCTCCAGGTTTATCAACAGCTCCGACTAAAGTTTCACTGCGGTCGACACCACCAACGATCTAAAAGTGCTCAAGGTTTCGTGCTTGAAATGCCCGAATCTTGTCAACATCCAAAGCCACTACAAGGTCTGGGGCAGCGACAAAAACAAACTGAACTCCCTAGTTGACCTCGCCTCGACCATCATCGACCCCTACTACATGAAGATGAAGAATGAGAGCAATAAGGACAGGAACGCCTGGCACAGTGTGTGGCATAAGAGACTGGATGAACAACATGTCAAGTACGCGGCCATGGACGCGTACACAAGCTACGTGATGTATAGGTGGATCATTGACATGACGAACTGTCTTCTTCCTAAACCAGACGAGGGATCGAGCCACATAGCAGTGGCGGGAGCATCACAAGAAGTAGATGACTAGACGATTGTTTCTCCTACTTTAGAATGCATGCAATTGTTTATTGAGGTGTGTGCGAATGATCTGTATAGTCACTTATGTAATTGGACGTTTATTTTAGTTATATATATACATGTTATTCCACTGTAGATAGAGCAAATCACATGACTTATTAGCAGCAATCGTCTGTGTTATTATCGGTCTTCGCACACATTTCTGATTACAAACCTATTTGCCGCGTATCACACACATCTTGTTCAGTTGAATCGTTTCCATTGTGTTGCCTAATCACACACAGTTCATCCTAGTGAACCGTATGATATATATCACACACATCTTGTTCAGTTGTACCGTTTCTTTTGTTCCTCCTCATCCCAAACATTTAATTGAACTGAACTGTATGCCCTTCATCACACACACAACTAAAATCTGAACCTTGTTTGATGCATCCGTCATCGCAAATGTTTTGCACCTTTTTTGATGGTTTTTTACACCCCCGTTTGCAATAAAGGCATCACACACAGTTTCGTCGAAGGGTCTCTGATCGTAGTGTCGCGTTTGGACCATCCTGCAGTAGTGATATAAGAAGACTGGCAACGTCAACAAAGGTGTATTTGATATACATGTTATTGAAGTGTACCTTACTAGTGCTCGTAATAGCGCCTAGGTATTTATACTGGTTCGGTTGCTAATATTTGTAACTCGGAGCAGGAGCTATGGAATAAATGAAGACTGGCTAAGGACGAGGTGACGATGCGTGTCAGAAATGGTTTCAAGGTTGATGTGATCACCGTCAGCACACTACCTCTACATCTACCTTCGGGATTAGTTTTAAACCTAATTTTTTTATTTGGTGCCTGCGTTGAGCATGAACATTATATCTGGATCTTGTTTATTGCGAGACGGTTATTCATTTAAGTCAGAGACTAATGATTGTTCTATTTATATTAGTAATATCTTTTATGGTCATGCACCCCTTGTGAATGGTTTATTCTTGTTGAATCTAGAGCGTAGTGATACACATATTCATAATATTGATGCCAAAAGATGCAAAGTTAATAATGATAGTACCACATTATTGTGTCACTATCGCTTAGGTCATATTGGTGTAAAGCGCACGAAGAAACTCCATGCTGATGAACCTTTGGAATCTCTTGATTATGAATCATTTGAGACATGTGAACCATGCCTCATGGGCAAGATGACTAAAACTCCGTTCTCTGGCACAATGGAGCGAGCTAGTGAGTTATTGAAAATAATACATACCGATGTATGCGGTCCGATGAGTGTTGAAGCACGTGGTGGATATCATTATTTTCTTACCTTCACAGATGATTTGAGTAGATATGGGTATATTTACTTAATGAAACACAAGTATGAAACATTTGAGAAGTTCAAGGAATTTCATAGTGAAGTGGAGAATCATCGTAACAAGAAAATAAAGTTTATATTATATGATTATGGAGGTGAATATTTGAGTTACGAGTTTGGCATGCATTTAAGACAATGTGGAATTGTTTCACAGCTGACGCCATGATACGTCTCCAACGTATCTATAATTTTTGATTGTTCCATGCTATTATATTACTCGTTTTGGATGTTTATGGGCTTTATTATACACTTTTATATTATTTTTGGGACTAACCTATTAACCGGAGGCCCAACCCAAAATGCTGTTTTATTGCCTATTTTAGTGTTTCGAAGAAAAGGAATATCAAATGGAGTCCAAACGGAATGAAACCTTCGGGAGAGTTATTTTTGGAATGGGAGCAATCCAGGAGACTTGGAGTAGTCGTCAGGGAAGCTTCTAGGAAGCCACGAGGCAGGGAGGCGTGCCCTACGCCCTGGGCGCGTGATACGTCTCCAACGTATCTATAATTTTTGATTGCTCCATGCTATATTATCTATTGTTTTGGACTATATTGGGCTTTATTTTCCACTTTTATATTATTTTTGGTACTAATCTATTAACCGGAGGCCTAGCCCAGAATTGCTGTTTTTTGCCCTATTTCAGTGTTTCGGAGAAACAGAATATCAAACGGAGTCCAAACGGAATAAAACCTTCGGGAACGTGATTTTCTCACCAAACGTGATCCAGGAGACTTGGACCCTACGCCAAGGAACAAAAGAGGCGGTCACGAGGGTGGGGGGCGCGCCCCCCTAGGGCGCACCCCCTACCTCATGGGCCCCTCTGTGCTCCACCGACGTACTCCTTCCTCCTATATATACCTACGTACCCCCAAACAATCAGAACAAGAGCCAAAAACCTAATTCCACCGCCGCAACTTTCTGTATCCACGAGATCCCATCTTGGGGCCTGTTCCGGAGCTCCGCCGGAGGAAGGCCTTCATCACGGAGGGCTTCTACATCATCCTAGCCCCTCCGATGAAGTGTGAGTAGTTTACCTCAGACCTTCGGGTCCATAGTTAGTAGCTAGATGGCTTCTTCTCTCTTTTTGGATCTCAATACAAAGTTCTCCCCCTCTCTTGTGGAGATCTATTCGATCTAATCTTCTTTTTGCGTTGTGTTTGTTGAGACCGATGAATTGTGGGTTTATGATCAAGTCTATCTATGAATAATATTTGAATCTTCTCTGAATTCTTTTATGTATGATTGGTTATCTTTGCAAGTCTCTTCGAATTATCCATTTGGTTTGGCCAACTAGATTGGTAGTTCTTGCCATGGGAGAAGTGCTTAGCTTTGGGTTCGATCTTGTGGTGTCCTTTCCCAGTGATAGAAGGGGCAGCAAGGCACGTATTGCATCATTGCCATAGAGGATAACAAGATGGGGTTTATTTCATATTGCATGAATTTATCTCTCTACATCATGTCATCTTGCTTAAAGCGTTACTCTGTTTTTAAGTTAATACTCTAGATGCATGCTGGATAGCGGTCGATGAGTGGAGGAATAGTAGTAGATGCAGAATCATTTCGGTCTACTTGTCACGGACGGGATGCCTATATACATGATCATACCTAGATATTCTCATAACTATGCTCAATTCTGTCAATTGCTCAACAGTAATTTGTTCACCCACCGTAGAATACTTATGCTCTTGAGAGAAGCCACTAGTGAAACCTATGGCCCCCGGGTCTATTCTCATCATACCGATCTCCATCACTTTAATCTTGCTTTGTTTTTACTTTGCCTTTAATTTTCACTTTGCGTCTTTATACCAAAAATATTATATCTATCAGATCTCACTCTCGTAAGTGACCGTGAAGGGATTGACAACCCCTAATCGCGTTGGTTGCGAGTAGCTATCGTTTTGTGCAGGTACGAGGGACTTGAGCGTGGCCTCCTACTGGATTGATACCTTGGTTCTCAAAAACTGAGGGAAATACTTACGCTACTCTGCTGCATCATCCTTTCCTCTTTGGGGAAATCCAACACAAACTCAAGAGGTAGCAAGAAGAAGTTCTGGCGCCATTGCCAGGGAGTCTACACAAAAAGTCAACATACCAAGTACCCATCACAATCCCTATCTCTCGCATTACATTATTTGCCATTTGCCTCTCGTTTTCCTCTCCCCCACTTCACCCTTGCCGTTTTATTCGCCCTCTCTCTCTCTCTATCCTCCCTCTCTATTTGCCTCTTTTCCCTCGCTATGTCAGAACCAAAAAGAGTTGGGGGTTCTCTCCAAGTTCTAGTGCTTTAGACAATCCTGCTATCTTATCTAAACTGATAAATCGGAATGCTATAGAACAACTTGCCGGAGTTATCAATGAGAACTTTAGTAATTTTGATGAACATGATTCTGGAATTTTTCGTTATTGACTTGATGAATCTTTGAAAGATGCTTGGGATAGGCTGTTAAGGATCCGGGCTAGCTATGTACCTCAATATCAAATTAAGGTCTACTTAAAAAGCTTTTATGTTGGGCTACCCGCTTCGTTCAAACAAGTTTTAGATTCTATTTTCGAGGGGGGTTTTCTTGAAGGGGACCCCATAGATACCTATGAAATAATGAAAACTATATTTGGGCACCCCATTAATGAAAAAACTGAAACCACATCTCTCTTGCTTTCTTACCAAAACGAATCTATTAAAGAGATAAAAGCTAGCCTAGATGCCGATTTCCACAACATTCTTAATATTTCTTCTACTATTAATGGACATGTACTCTGTCAAAATAGAAAGATTAATTCCATAGATAACAAGTTTGCTCTCTTTTTCTCTAAAAACAAAGATGGCAATACCTAGATCTATCCTGGCTTTTATGCCTAGCTAGGGGCATTAAACGATAGCGCTTGTTGGGAGGCAACCCAATTTTATTTTTATTCCTTGCTTTTTGCTCCTTTTTAGTAATAAATAAATTACCTAGCCTATGTTTTGGTTGTGTTTTTTGTGTTTAATTAGTGTTTGTGCCAAGTATAACCGTTGTGAAGACTTGGGGAAAGTCTTGTTGAACTTGCTGTAAAAAACAGAAACTTTAGCGCTCACGAGAACTGCTGTCATTTTTATTTGAAGAGTGATATTTAGTTAATTCTTTTTGCATATGATTAATAGATAAATTCCTCACGTCCATAAATTTATTTTAGAATTTTGGGGTTCCAGATCTTGCGCTAGCTACAGATTACTACAGACTGTTCTGTTTTTGACAGATTCTGTTTTTCGTGTGTTGTTTGCTTATTTTGATGAATCTATGGCTAGTAAAATAGTTTATAATCCATAGAGAAGTTGGAATACATTAGGTTTAACACCAATATAAAGAAATAATGAATTCATTACAGTACCTTGAAGTGGTCTTTTGTTTTCTTTCGCTAACGGAGCTCATGAGTTTTCTACTTTAAGTTTTGTGTTGTGAAGTTTTCAAGTTTTGGGTGAATTCTTTTGATGGATTATGGAACAAGGAGTGGCAAGAGCCTAAGCTTGGGGATGCCCATGTCACCCCCAATGTAATCCAAGGACACCAAAAAGTCGAAGCTTGGGGATGCCCCGGGAGGCATCCCCTCTTTCGTCCACTTCCATCGGTAATTTACTTGGAGCTATATTTTTATTCACCAACATGATATGTGTTTTGCTTGGAGCGTCTTGTATTATTTGTGTCTTTGTCTATGAGTATGCCACAATCATCCTTTCTGTACACACCTTTTGAGAGAGCCATACATGAATTAAAATTTGATAGAATACTCTATGTGCTTCACTTATATCTTTTGAGCTAAGTAGTTTTGCTCTATGTGCTTCACTTATATCTTTTGAGCGTTATAATTTTGCTCTATGTGCTTCACTTAGATATTTTAGAGCACGGTGGTGGATTTGTTTTAAAGAAACTATTGATCTCTCATGCTTCACTTAAATTATTTTGAGAGTCTTAATAGCATGGTAATTTGCTTAATAATAATATGCTTGGTATTCAAGATTTGTGAAACTTTCTTTTGAGTATGTTGAATACTAAGAAAAGATTGAAGCATGATAATTGTTTTGAGATATGAAGGTGATAATATTAAAGTCATGCTAGTTGAGTAGTTGTGAATTTAAAGAATACTTGTGTTAAAGTTTGTGATTCCCGTAGCATGCACGTATGGTGAACCGTTATGTGATGAAGTCAGAGCATGATTTATTTATTGATTGTCTTCCTTATGAGTGGCGGTCGGGGATGAGCGATGGTCTTTTCCTACCAATCTATCCCCCTAGGAGCATGCGCGTAATACTTTGCTTTGATAACTTCTAGATTTTTGCAATAAGTATATGAGTTCTTTATGACTAATGTTGAGTCCATGGATTATACGCACTCTCACCCTTCCACCTTTGCTAGCCTCTCTAATACCGCGCACCTTTCGCCGGTATCATACACGTACCATATACCTTCCTCAAAACAGCCACCATACCTACCTATTATGGCATTTCCATAGCCATTCCGAGATATATTGCCATGCAACTTTCCACCATCTAGTTCATCATGACACATTCATCATTGTCATATTGCTTAGCATGATCATGTAGTTGACATAGTATTTGTGGCAAAGCCACCGTTCATAATTTCTTCATACTTGTCACTCTTGATTCATTGCATATCCCGGTACACCGCCGGAGGCATCCATATAGAGTCATACTTTGTTTTAGAATCGAGTTGTAATCATTGAGTTGTAAATAAATAAAAGTGTGATGATCATCATTTAATAGAGCATTGTCCCAATAAAAGAGAAAGGCCAAAGAAAAAAAAGAGAAGGCCCCAAAAAAAGAAAATAAATAAAAAGGGGCAATGCTACTATCCTTTTACCACACTTGTGCTTCAAAGTAGCACCATGATCTTCATAGTAGAGAGTCTCTCATGTTATCACTTTCATATACTAGTGGGAATTTTACATTATAGAACTTGGCTTGTATATTCCAATGATGGGCTTCCTCAAATTGCCCTAGGTCTTCGTGAGCAAGCAAGTTGGATGCACACCCACTTAGTTTCTTTTTGAGCTTTCATACATTTATAGCTCTAGTGCATCCGTTGCATGGCAATCCCTACTCACTCAAATTGATATCTATTGATGGGCATCTCCATAGCCCGTTGATACGCCTAGTTGATGTGAGACTATCTTCCCCTCCTTTTTGTCTTCTCCACAACCACCATTCTATTCCACCTATAGTGCTATATCCATGGCTCACACTCATGTATTGTGTGAAGATTGAAAAAGTTTTGAAAAAGTTAGAGTATGAAACAATTGCTTGGCCTATCATCGGGGTTGTGCATGATTTAAATACTTTGTGTGGTGAAGATGGAGCATACCCAGACTATATGATTTTGTAGGGATAACTTTGTTTGGCCATGTTATTTTGAGAAGACATAATTGCTTTGTTAGTATGCTTGAAGTATTATTATTTTGATGTCAATATAAACTTTTGTCTTGAATCTTTCTAATCTGAATATTCATATCACAATTAAGAAGATTTGCATTGAAATTATGCCAAGTAGCACTCCGCATCAAAAATTATCTTTTTATCATTTACCTACTCGAGGACGAGCAGGAATTAAGCTTTGGGATGCCTGATACGTCTCAAACGTATCTATAATTTTTGATTGCTCCATGCTATATTATCTACTGTTTTGGACTATATTGGGCTTTATTTTCCACTATTATATTATTTTGGGACTAACCTATTAACCGGAGACCCAGCCCAGAATTGCTGTTTTTTTGCCTATTTCAGTGTTTCGTAGAAACATAATATCAAACGGAGTCCAAATGGAATAAGACCTTCCGGAACGTGATTTTCTCACCGAACGTGATCCAGGAGACTTGGACCCTATGCCAAGGAACAAAAGAGGCGGTCACGAGGGTGGGGGGTGCCCCCCTAGGGCGTGCCCCCCTTCCTCGTGGGCCCCTCGGTGCTCCACCGATGTACTCCTTCCTCCTATATATACCTACGTACCCCCAAATGATCAGAACAGGAGCCAAAAACCTAATTCCACCGCCGCAACTTTCTGTATCCACGAGATCCCATCTTGGGGCCTGTTCTGGAGCTCCGCCGGAGGAAGGCTGTCATCACGGAGGGCTTCTACATCATCCTAGCCCCTCCGATGAAGTGTGAGTAGTTTACCTCAGACCTTCGGGTCCATAGTTAGTAGCTAGATGGCTTCTTCTCTCTTTTTGGATCTCAATACAAAGTTCTCCCCCTCTCTTGTGGAGATCTATTCGATGTAATCTTCTTTTTGCGGTGTGTTTGTTGAGACCGATGAATTGTGGGTTTATGATCAAGTCTATCTATGAATAATATTTGAATCTTCTCTGAATTATTTTATGTATGATTGGTTATCTTTGCAAGTCTCTTCGAATTATCCGTTTGGTTTGGCCAACTAGATTGGTAGTTCTTGCCATGGGAGAAGTGCTTAGCTTTGGGTTCGATCTTGCGGTGTCCTTTCCCAGTGACAGAAGGGGCAGCAAGGCACGTATTGCATCGTTGCCATCGAGGATAACAAGATGGGGTTTATTTCATATTGCATGAATTTATCTCCCTACAGCATGTCATCTTGCTTAAAGCGTTACTCTGTTTTTAACTTAATACTCTAGATGCATGCTGGATAGCGGTCGATGAGCGGAGTAATAGTAGTAGATACAGAATCGTTTCGGTCTACTTGTCACGGACGCGATGCCTATATACATGATCATACCTAGATATTCTCATGACTATGCTCAATTCTGTCAATTGCTCAACAGTAATTTGTTCACCCACCGTAGAATACTTATGCTCTTGAGAGAAGCCACTAGTGAAACCTATGGCCCCCGGGTCTATTCTCATCATATCAATCTCCATCACTTTAATCTTGCTTTGTTTTTACTTTGCCTTTACTTTTCACTTTGCATCTTTATACCAAAAATACCAAAAATATTATATCTACCAGATCTCACTCTCGTAAGTGACCGTGAAGGGATTGACAACCCCTAATCGCATTGGTTGCAAGTCGCTATCGTTTTGTGCAGGTACGAGGGACTTGAGCGTGGCCTCCTACTGGACTGATACCTTGGTTCTCAAAAACTGAGGGAAATACTTACGCTACTCTGCTGCATCATCCTTTCCTCTTCGGGGAAATCCAACGCAAGCTCAAGAGGTAGCAGCACCCCCCACCCTCATGGGCCCCTCGTGGCTCCGCTGACCGACTTCTCTCGCCTATATATGTCCATATACCCTAAAAACATCGAGGAGCAGAATAGATCGGGAGTTCCGCTGCCGCAAGCCTCTGTAGCCACCAAAAACCAATCGGGACCCTGTTTCGGCACCCTGCCGGAGGGGGAATCCCTCTCCGGTGGCCATCTTTATCATCCCGGTGCTCTCCGTGATGAGGAGGGAGTAGTTCTCCCTCGTGGCTGAGGGTATGTACCAGTAGCTATGTGTTTGATCTCTCTCTCTCTCTCTCTCTCGTGTTCTTGAGGTGGCACGATCTTGATGTATCGCGAGCTTTGCTATTATAGTTGGATCTTATGATGTTTCTCCCCCTCTACTCTCTTGTGATGAACTTAGTTTTCCCTTTGAAGATATCTTATCGGATTGAGTCTTTAAGGATTTTAGAACACTTGATGTATTTCTTGCATGTGCTTATCTGTGGTGACAATGGGATATCAGGTGATCCACTTGATGTATGTTTTGGTGATCAACTTGTGTGTTCCGTGACCTCGTGAACTTATGCATAGGGGTTGGCACACGTTTTCGTCTTGACTCTCCGGTAGAAACTTTGGGGCACTCTTTGAAGTTCTTTGTGTTGGTTGAATAGATGAATCTGAGATTGTGTGATGCATATCGTATAATCATACCCACAGATACTTGAGGTGACATTGGAGTATCTAGGTGACATTAGGGTTTTGGTTGATTTGTGTCTTAAGGTGTTATTCTAGTACGAACTCTAGGATAGATTGAATGGAAAGAATAGCTTCGTGTTATTTTACTACAGACTCTTGAATAGATCGATCAGAAAGGATAACTTTGAGGTGGTTTCGTACCCTACCATAATCTCTTCGTTTGTTCTCCGCTATTAGTGACTTTGGAGTGACTCTTTGTTGCATGTTGAGGGATAGTTATATGATCCAATTATGTTATTATTGTTGAGAGAACTTGCACTAGTGAAATTATGAACCCTAGGCCTTGTTTCAACGCATTGCAATACCGTTTGTGCTCACTTTTATCATTAGTTACCTTGCTGTTTTTATATTTCCAGATTACAAAAACCTATACCTATCATCCATATTGCACATGTATCACCATCTCTTCGCCGAACTAGTGCACCTATACAATTTACCATTGTATTGGGTGTGTTGGGGACACAAGAGACTCTTTGTTATTTGGTTGCAGGGTTGTTTGAGAGAGACCATCTTCATCCTACGCCTCCCACGGATTGATAAACCTTAGGTCATCCACTTGAGGGAAATTTGCTACTGTCCTACAAACCTATGCACTTGGAGGCCCAACAACATCTACAAGAAGAAGGTTGTGTAGTAGACATCACGCCACCTGGAACACCACAACGTAACCGTGTATCCGAACGTCGTAATCGTACTCTATTGGATATGATGCGTTCTATGATGTCTCTTACCAATTTTCCACTATCGTTTTGGGTTATGCATTAGAGACAGCCGCATTCACTTTAAAATAGGGCATCATCTAAATCCGTTGAGACGACACCGTATGAGTTGTGGTTTGGCAAGAAACGTAAGTTGTCATTTCTTAAAGTTTGGGGATGCGACGCTTATGTCAAGAGGCTTTAGCCTGATAAGCTCGAATTCAAAGCGGAGAAGTGTGTCTTCATAGGATACCTAAAGAGACCATTAGATATACCTTCTACCACAGATCCGAGGGCAAGATCTTTGTTTCCAAGAATGGGTCCTTTCTAGAGAAGGAGTTTCTCTCGAAAGAAGTGAGTGGGAGTAAAGTAGAACTTGATGAGGTAATTGTACCTTCTCTCGAATTGGAAGGTAGCACATCACAGAAAGAAGTTCCCATGATGCCTACACCAACCGAAGAGGAAGCTAATGATGATGATCATGAAACTTCGGATCAAGTTACTACTGAACTTCGTAGGTCGACTAGGGTACGTTCTGCACCAGAGTGGTATGGTAATCCAGTCCTAGAAATCATGTTGTTAGACACTGCTAAACCTACGAACTATGATGAAGCTATGATGAGCCCGAATTTCGACAAATGGCTTCAGGCCATGAAATCCGAGATAGGATCCATGTATGAGAACAAAGCATGGACTTTGGTGGACTTGCCTGATGATTGGCAAGCCATTGAGAATAAATGGATCTTTAAGAAGAAGACAGACGCTGATGGTAATGTCACTGTCTATAAAGGTTGACTTGTTGCAAAGGGTTTCTGACAAGTTCAAGGGGTTGACTACGATGAGACTTTCTACTCGTAGCTATGCTTAAGTTTGTTAGAATTATGTTAGCTATCACCGCATTTTATGACTATGAGATCTGGCAAATGGACGTCAAAACGACATTCCTTAACGGGTTTCTTAAGGAAGAGTTGTACATGATGCAACCAGAAGGTTTGTCGATCCTAAGGATGCTAACAAAGTATGCAAGCTCCAGCGATCCATCTTATTATGGACTAGTGCAAGCATCTCGGAGTTGGAATATTCGCTTTGATGAGGTGATCAAAGCTTTTGGTTTTATACAAACTTAAGGAGAATCTTGTATTTACAATAAAGTGAGTGGGAGCATTGTAGCATTTCTAATATTACATGTGGATGACATATTGTTTATTGGAAATGATATAGAATTTCTTGAAAGCATAAAAGGATATTTGAACCAGAGCTTTTCAATGAAAGACCTCGGTGAAGTTGCTTACATATTGGGCATCAAAATCTATAGAGATAGATCAAGATGCTTAATAGGACTTCCACAAAGCACATACCTTGAAAAGGTTTTGAAGAAGTTCAAAATGGATCAATCAAAGAAAGGGTCCTTGACTGTATTGCAAGGTGTGAAGTTGAGTAAGACTCAATGCCCAACCACAAGAGAAGAAAGAGAAAGGATGAAAGCCATTCCCTATGCCTCAGCCATATGCTCTATAATGTATGCCATGCTGTGTACCAGACCTGATGTGTGCCTTTCCATAAGTCTGGCAGGGAGGTACCAAAGTGATCTAGGAGTAGATCACTGGACAGTGGTAAAGAACAGCCTGAAGTACATGAAAAGGACTAAGGACATGTTTCTCGCTTATGTAGGTGATGAAGAGCTTGTCGTAAAGGGCTATGTCAATGCTAGCTTCACACAGATCTGCATGACTCTATGTCTCATACCAAATATGTATTTATATTGAATGGTTGAGCGGTCAGTTGGTGCAGGTCTAAGAAGAGCATTGTGGCGAGATCTACTTTAACATCCCAAATTTTCAATTTGGAATGTTATACATTAGACCATCATTGCATTCATAATTTATTTGCTTTTGGTTTTGATCCTAGAAATTCCACGCAATTCAAGGACCCACGGAGAGAGTTGGGGATTTCGTTATTTTCATATTTGAGTTTTCTCAAATTTTGCGAATAGGATCATTTGATTTTAATTATTTTATCATCAATTATTTCTATTACAAAAATATGAGAGAGGGAATAAAATGACTTTCCCAAAATAAAGAAATATTGAGGATTTAATAATAAAATCAAATAAGATTTTATTTCAGAGTTTTTCAGTATTTTATTTGAATTTAGGGAAAATGTGCGTTTTTCAAAATTGCATTTAGGCCCCAAATAAATGTTCCCCGTGTGCGGCTTGATTTTAGAAGCCCGGGAAAATTTATTTCGGGATTTTTGGAGTCCGTTTAGTATTTCTTTTATTTGTTTTTCTGCACGGAATAATTAAAAAAAACGCGAACCGACTTTGGGCCGTACCCGAGCGGGACTCCGCCCGGGAGCAGCCTTTAAATAGCCGCCGCCCGAGCCACCCCAGCCCACCAGAGCCACCGCCAACCCTAACCCTAGCCGCGCCTCGATCCGCACGCCCGACGCCGCCGTCGACCCGCCTCCCGAGGTAAAAAAAAGGGGTCGCGGTTTTATTTTTTTTTTTAGTTTCGGTTTTTTTAAATAGATCGGTTTAGCATAACTTTTCGCTCGTTTATCGGAACCAGGCGATTCGAGTGCCTGGAGTTTCGTCTCGAAACCCTCTATCCGTTTAACCAACTTAAACAAGTTTTTGCCTCTATAAAAATTGCCCTAGATCCAGAATAGTAAACGAAGCTTGTTTCTTTTGCCGTTTGACTTTCGTTGCTTCGTTTGATTTGATTCTTTTTGCAAACCGGAGTTCTTAAGTTGAACTTTCTGGTTAGATCTCTTATTTGAGTTTTACCCGTGCATTAGATGAATACTTATTGTATGCTTGTTTGTTTGTCTACGATAGAATACCCGGAGTACGCCGCCTGTTACTTCGAATCTCTAGGTTTCGCGGATCATCAACAAGGCAAGTAACACTTTGATCATACCTCCTACTACCCAGTTTTATTGCATTAGATCAATCCTCAAACATTGCATGATTAGGATCTAATTAAATTGTGGGATGGGAAGTAGTTGAGGTAGTACCTATTACCTGTTGTATTATCAAACCTTTGGGAGTTACTTCTACGTTTGCCTATTATGCCATGCTATGCTAGTAGACGTGGATTGGGTGAGTGATATCCATGACAGATGTGAGTTTGTTAATTAATGGTTTATCTAAGGTGGCTACTTAAACACACATCTGGGTGGATTGAGGTACCTGGGTATTCCAGGATTGCCTGTTTTTCTTTATGGACCGCCACCCAGGCCCAAAGGAATCATGAGATTTTTCATACTAGAAACTTCCGTGTGCAGCCACAAGCTATTATGGGCTCTAGCATAGTTGATTAAGTCGTGCGAACTCTTACAGGGCAGACTAGCAGATGTAGGGGAAAGTAGGTGTAACGGTCTATCCATCGTAAGGTGCTAGCGCTTCTGAAAGACTATGTCTCGGTCATCCGTCTTCTCAAACACCATGTAGTGCGAGAAACCAAACGGAGGCGATCGAGTCTTGTGGGGAAAAGTGCGCAAACCTCTGCAGAGTGTATAAACTAATCATGGTTAGCCGTGTCCCCGGTTATGGATAGCTTGAGTATCTAGTACTTGGATTATCATTTGAATCTCAACATGTTACTCTAAAAATTAATTTTGTTGGGTTTTGTTTAATGATGATGCTTAATTGGGATTGAGGATGCTGTCAACCATTCTCAATGTTTAACAACTACCATGATAGTTAAATAAATTTATTCCTTTGCAGTAGGGAAAAATTGGCTTTTCGCAAAACTGTAACCATAGAGCTTTCCACCAGCCAAATATGCACATAGTATAGCTGTTTCATTCCATTACTCTCTATGTGTTACTTTGCCAGCATATTCCATGTGCTGACCTGTTTCGGGCGGCAACGTTAATGTTGCAGACTTTTCAGACGACGATTAAGGAGTTTTAGGTCATGGTTCTATACTCAGTGATGCCGTTGGAGTTGATGGACTCACTTATCTTCCAAGCCTTCCGCTGTTATAGTTATTAGATGGCCTTAAGCCATATTTATTGTAATAAGTTCTCTATTGAGACACTCGATGTAATAAGTGTGTGATTGCTACTCTGTTATAAATCCTCCGAGTACTGTGTGGTGTCAGCATTACTGATCCAGGGATGACACCTGAGGCACAGAGATCAGACTGTTTGAGGTCTGTTCACTACATCTACATGTGAAGCGGAGTATATAGTTGCTTCGGAAGCAACACAAGGAGTCTGGATGAAGGAGTTCATATCCGATCTGGGTATAATACCTAGTGCATCGGATCCAATGACTATCTTTTGTGACAACATTGGAGCTATTACCATTGCCAAGGAGCCCGGGTTTCACAAGAGAACCAAGCACATCAAGCGCCGCTTCAACTCCATTCTTAATTATGTTAAGGATGGAGACATAGAACTTTGCAAAGTACATACGGATCTGAATGTGACAAACCCATTGACTAAACCTCTTCCACAGGCAAAACATGATCAACACCAAGACTCCATGGGTCTTAGATTCATAACTATTTAAACTAGATTATTGACTCTAGTGTGCTACCTCTTGAGCATGCGTTGGTTTTCCCTTGAAGAGGAAAGGGTGATGCAGCAAAGCAGCGTAAGTATTTCCCTCAGTTTTTGAGAACCAAGGTATCAATCCAGTAGGAGACCACGCGCGAGTCACCTCGTACCTACACAAACAAATAAGAACCTCACAACCAACGCGATAAAGGGGTTGTCAATCCCTTCACGGCCACTTGCAAGAGTGAGATCTTATAGAGATAATAATAATAAGATAAATTTTTTTGGTATTTTTATGATATAGATTGAAATTAAAGATTGCAAAACAAAATAGATTGGAAACTTGTATGAGGGAAAATAGACCCGAGGGCCATAGGTTTCACTAGTGGCTTCTCTCAAGATAGTATAAGTATTACGGTGGGTGAACAAATTACTGTCGAGCAATTGATAGAAAAGCGAATAATTATGAGAATATCTAGGTATGATCATGTATATAGGCATCACGTCCGTGACAAGTAGACCGACTCCTACCTGCATCTACTACTATTACTCCACACATCGACCGCTATCCAGCATGCATCTAGAGTATTAAGTTCATAAGAGCAGAGTAACGCTTTTAGCAAGATGACATGATGTAGAGGGATAAACTCATGCAACATGATATAAACCCCATCTTTTTATCCTCGATGGCAACAATACAATACGTGTCGTTTCCCTTTCTGTCACTAGGATCGAGCACCGCAAGATTGAACCCAAAGCTAAGCACTTCTCCTATTGCAAGAAAGATCAATCTAGTAGGCCAAACCAAACTGAAAATTCGAAGAGACTTGCAAAGATAACCAATCATACATAAAATAATTCAGAGAAGAGTCAAATATTGTTCATAGATAAACTTGATCATAAACCCACAATTCATCAGATCTCGACAAACACACCGCAAAAGAAGATTACATCGAATAGATCTCCAAGAGAATCGAGGAGAACTTTGTATTGAGATCCAAAGAGAGAGAAGAAACCATCTAGCTAATAACTATGGACCCGAAGGTCTGAGGTAAACTACTCACACATCATCGGAGGGGCCATGGAGTTGATGTAGAGGCCCTCCGTGATCAATGCCCCCTCCGACGGAGCTCCGAAAAAGGCCCCAAGATGGGATCTCTTGGGTACAGAAGGTTGCGGCGGTGGAAATAGGGTTTCGTGGTGCTCCTGGATGTTTTCGGGGTATGTAATATATATAGAGGAAGAAGTAGGTCGGTGGATCCACGAGGGGCCCACGAGGGTGGAGGGCGCGCCCCCTGCCCTCGTGGCCTCCTCGCTGATTGCTTGACGTCCACTCCAAATCCTCTTGATCACGTTTGTTCCAAAAATCATGCTCCCTATGGTTTCATCCCGTTTGGACTCCGTTTGATATTCTTTTTCTGCGAAACACTAAAATAGGCAAAAAACAGCAATTTGGGCTGGGCCTCCGGTGAATAGGTTAGTCCCAAAAATAATATAAAAGTTTATAAATAATCCCATTAAACATCCAAAACAGAATATATAATAGCATGGAGCAATCAAAAATTATAGATACATTGGAGACGTATCAAGTATCCCCAACCTTAATTCCTGCTTGTCCTCAAGTAGGTAAATGATAAAATACAAATTTTTTGATGTGGAATGCTTCCTAACATATTTCTCAATGTAATTTTCTTTATTGTGGCATGAATGTTCATATCCGAAAGATTCAATATAAAAGTTTAATATTGACATAAAAATAATAATACTTCAAGCATACTAACTAAGCAATCATGTCTTCTCAAAATAACATGGCCAAAGAAAGTTCATCCCTACAAAATCATATAGTTTGGTCATGCTCCATTTTCGTCACTCAAGAATGCTCTCATCATGCACAACCCCAATGACAAGTCAAGCAATTCTTTCATACTTTAGTAATCTAAAAAATCAACTTTCACGCAATACATGAGCGTGAGCCATGGATATAGCACTATGGTGGAATAGTATATAATGAAGGGGGTTATGTGGAGAATACAAGAAGGGAGAAAGTCTCACATTGATGCGGCTAATAAATGGGCTAGGGAGATGCCCATAAATTGATGTCAATGCAAGGAGTAGGGATTGCCATGCAACGGATGCACTAGAGCTATAAATGTATGAAAGCTCAACAAAAGAAACTAAGTGGGTGTGCATCCAACTTGCTTGCTCACGAAGACCTAGGGCACTTGAGGAGGCCCATTGTTGGAATATACAAGCCAAGTTCTATAATGAAAATTCCCACTAGTATATGAAAGTGACAACATATGAGACTCTCTATATGAAGAACATGGTGCTACTTTGAAGCACAATATATGAGACTCGCTATATCATGGTGCTACTTTGAAGCACAAGTGTGGAAAAAAGGATAGTAGCATTGCCCCTTTTTTGGGACAATGCTCTATTGATGATGATCATCACACTTCTATTTATTTAAAACTCAATGATTACAACTCGATACTAGAACAAGATATGAATCTATATGAATGCCTCCGGCGGTGTACCGGGATGTGCAATGACTCATGAGTGACATGTATGAAAGAATTATGAACGGTGGCTTTGCCACAAATACGATGTCAACTACATGATCATGCAAGGCAATATGACAATGATGATGTGTGTCATAATAAACGGAACGGTGGAAAGTTGCATGGCAATATATCTCGGAATGGCTATGGAAATGCCATAATAGGTAGGTATGGTGGCTGTTTTGAGGAAGATATAAGGAGTTTATGTGTGATAGAGCGTATCGTATCACGGGGTTTGGATGCACCGGCGAAGTTTGCACCAAATCTCAAGGTAGAAAGGGCAAATGCACGTACCGAAGAGGCTAGCAATGATGGAAGGGTGAGAGTGCGTATAATCTATAAGTCATCAAAAACCAAGTATTACACGCATGATCCTAGGGGGATAGATTGGTAGGAAAAGACCATTCGCTCGTCCCCGACCGCCACTCATAAGGAAGACAATCAAATAACACCTCATGTTTCAAATTTGTTACACAACGTTTACCATACGTGGATGCTACGGGACTTGCAAACTTCAACACAAGTATTTCTCAAATTCACAACTATCAACTAGCACAACTTTGATATCACTATTTCCATATCTCAAAACAATCATCAAGTATCAAACTTCTTAGTATTCAATGCACTTATATGAAAGCTTTTTATTAAGCCTAAAAGCAAATTGCCATGTTCTTCTAAAGGACTCTCAAAATAATATAAGTGAAGCATGAGAGATCAATTATTTATATAAAATGAAACCATCACCGTGCTCTAAAAGATATAAGTGAAGCACTAGAGCAAAAACTATATAGCTCAAAAGATATAAGTGAAGCACATAGAGTATTCTAATAGATTCCGATTCATGTGTGTCTCTCTCAAAAGGTGTGTACAACAAGGATGATTGTGGTAAACTAAAAATCCAAGACTCAAATCATACAAGACGCTCCAAGCAAAACACATATCATGTGGTGAATAAAAATATAGCTCCAAGTAAAGTTACAGATGAACGAAGACAAAAGAGGGGATGCCTTCCGGGGCATACCCAAGCTTAGGCTTTTTGGTGTCCTTGGATTTTACCTTGGGGTGCCTTGGGCATCCCCAAGATTAGGCTCTTGCCACTCCTTGTTCCATAATCCATCAAATCTTTACCCAAAACTTGAAAACTTCACAACACAAAACTTAACATAAAATCTCGTGAGCTCCGTCAGCGAAAGAAAACAAAACACCACTTCAAGGTACTGTAATGAACTCATTTTTTATTTATATTTGTGTTAAACCTACTGTATTCTAACTTCTATATGGTTTATAAACTCCATTACTAGCCATAGATTCATCAAAATAAGCAAACAACACAAGAAAAACAGAATCTGTCAAAAACAGAACAGTCTGTAGTAATCTGTAACTAACGCAAACTTCTGGAACCCCAACAATTCTAAAATAAATTTCTGGACGTGAAGAATTTTCTATTACTCATCTGAAAAAGAAATTAACTAAATAGAACTCTCCAATAAAAAATGGCAGCAATTCTCGTGAGCGCTAAATTTTCTGTTTTTTACAGCAAGATCAAAAAGACTTTCCCCAAGTCTTCCCAATGGTTCTACTTGGCACAAACACTAATTAAACACAAAAAACACAACCAAAACATAGGCTAGATAAATTATTTATTTATTACTAAACAGGAACAAAAATCAAGGAATAAAAATAAAATTGGGTTGCCTCCCAACAAGCGCTATCGTTTAACGCCCCTAGCTAGGCATAAAAGCGAAGATAGATCTAGGTATTGCTATCTTTGGTAGGAAATTATTCAATAAGACACCTATAACTCCTAGGAGTTTCTTTCTTTTTATTAATTATCAAACTCCTAGGCACGAAATCGAGAAAATCATTTGTAGCAAAAGGTTCCTTAAGGATAGTGAGAAAGTTGGGGTGAACACTTATGGATTTGAGGTCCGCATTTCCTTACTAGAAGTTTCACCCTTATTTTTAGGAACATACATCAATTTGGCAATCTTAGCATTAGAAGTGTTTTTCACGGAAGAAAAGGCAGACCCTAGGTTGGTAATAATATCCTCAATTTTATCAATTCTAGTGGAATCTTGATCTATCTTTTCATTAACCATAGGTCCCTTTTCTTTAAAAAATTTAAGAGCAACTCCTACCTTAGATCCGTATTGGGTAATTTGGTTATGGATCTTTCTATCCAAATTTTCAATTAACTCTACAGTGGCAACTTTATTTTCAATAATTTCAAGCCGTTGCATCACATGTTCCAAAGTTAAAATAGTTCCATTAACCAAAAGAGGTGGTGGGCCAAACAAATCTATCATAGCATTATAAGAATCAAAAGTATGGCTACCCAAGAAATTTCCTTCGGTAATGGTATCAAGAATATATCTATTCCAAGGAGTGATGCCTACATAAAAATTGCGAAGAAGAATGGAAGTATATTGCTTCCTAGTAGATCTATTTTGCGCATTGCAAATTCTGTACCAAGCATCTTTTAGATTTTCTCCCTCCCTTTGTTTAAAATTAAGAACTCCATTCTCGGGAGACAAAGGAGTAGATAAAGGACTAGCCATAATGACGAAGCAAGCAAAAAAGAAGCGAACGGAAAGAGAGGGCGAAAGGAAAGATGGCAAATAAAACGGCAAGGGTGAAGTGGGGGAGAGGAAAACAAGAGGCAAATGGCAAATAATGTAATGCGAAGGGTAAGAGTTGTGATGGGTACTTGATATGTCTTGACTTGGCGTAGATCTCCCCGACAACGACACTAGATATCCTTATTGCTACCTCTTGAGCATGCGTTGGTTTTCCCTTGAAGAGGAAAGGGTGATGCAGCAAAGCAGCGTAAGTATTTCCCTCACTTTTTGAGAACCAAGGTATCAATCCAGTAGGAGACCACGCGCGAGTCACCTCGTACCTACACAAACAAATAAGAACATCGCAACCAACGCGATAAAGGGGTTGTCAATCCCTCACGGCCACTTTCAAGAGTGAGATCTGATAGAGATAATAATAATAAGATAAATATTTTTGGTACTTTTATGATATAGATTGAAATTAAAGATTGCAAAACAAAATAGATTGGAAACTTGTATGAGGGAAAATAGACCCGGGGGCCATAGGTTTCACTAGTGGCTTCTCTCAAGATAGTATAAGTATTACGGTGGGTGAACAAATTACTGTCGAGCAATTGATAGAAAAGTGAATAATTATGAGAATATCTAGGTATGATCATGTATATAGGTATCACGTCCGTGACAAGTAGACCGACTCCTACCTGCATCTACTACTATTACTCCACACATCGACTGCTATCCAACATGCATCTAGAGTATTAAGTTCATAAGAACAGAGTAACGCCTTAAGCAACATGACATGATGTAGAGGGATAAACTCAAGCAATATGATATAAACCCCATATTTTTATCCTCGATGGCAACAATACAATACGTGTCGTTTCCCTTTCTGTCACTGGGATCGAGCACCGCAAGATTGAACCCAAAGCTAAGCACTTCTCCCATTGCAAGAAAGATCAATCTAGTAGGCCAAACCAAACTAAAAATTCGAAGAGACTTGCAAATATAACCAATCATACATAAAAGAATTCAGATAAGATTCAAATATTGTTCATAGATAAACTTGATCATAAACCCACAATTCATCGGATCTCGACAAACACACCACAAAAGAAGATTACATCGAATAGATCTCCAAGGGAATCAAGGAGAACTTTGTATTGAGATCCAAAGAGAGAGAAGAAGCCATCTAGATAATAACTATGGACCCGAAGGTCTGAGGTAAACTACTCACACATCATCGGAGGGGCCATGGAGTTGATGTAGAGGCCCTCCATGATCAATGCCCCCTCCGGTGGAGCTCCGGAAAAGGCCCCAAGATGGGATCTCTGGGTACAGATGGTTGTGGCGGTGGAAATAGGGTTTCATGGTGCTCCTGGATGTTTTCGGGGTATGTGAATATATATAGGAGGAAGAAGTAGGTCGGTGGAGCCACGAGGGGCCCACGATGGTGGATGGCGCGCCCAGGGGGGTTGGCGCGCCCCCTGCCTCGTGGCCTCCTCGTTGATTGCTTGACGTCCACTCCAAGTCCTCTGGATCACGTTTGTTCCAAAAATTACGCTCCCGAAGGTTTCATTCTGTTTGGACTCCGTTTGATATTCTTTTTCTGTGAAACACTGAAATAGGCAAAAAACAACAATTTGGGCTGGGCTCCGGTTAATAGGTTAGTCCCAAAAAATAATATAAAAGTGTATAAATAAGCCCATTAAACATCCAAAACATAATATATAATAGCCTGGAGCAATCAAAAATTATAGATACGTTGAAGACGTATCATAGTGCAAGTGGGAGACTATGGGAAATATGCCCTAGAGGCAATAATAAATTGGTTATTATCATATTGTTTATTTTTCATGCTAGAATTTTATTGATCGGAAACTTAAATACATGTGTGAATACATAAACAAATACTATGTCCCTACTGAGCCTCTACTAGACTAGCTCGTTGATCCAAGATGGTTAAGGTTTCCTAACCATAGACATGAGTTGTCATTTGATAAGGGGATCACATCATTAGGAGAATGATGTGATGGACAAGACCCGACCGTAAACTTAGCATTCGATCGTATCACTTGAGTTTATTGCTATAGCTCTCTTCATGTCAAGTATATATTCCTAAGACCATGAGATCATGCAACTCTCGGATACCATAGGAATACATTGTGTTCTATCAAACATCACATCATAACTAGGTGATCATAAAGATGCTCTACAGGTATCTCCGAAGGTGTCTGTTGGGTTGGCATGAATCGAGACTCGGATTTGTCACTCCATGTGATGGAGAGAATCTCTGGGCCATCTAGGTAATACAGATCGTAAAGAGCTTGCAAGCAATGTGACTAATGAGTTAGTCACGAGATCTTGTATTATGGAACAAGTAAAGAGACTTGTCGGTAACGAGATTGAACTAGGTATGGAGATACCGACGGTCGAATCTCGGGCAAGTAACATATCGCCGAACAAAGGGAATTGCTTACGGGATTAATAGAATCATTGCCGTCACAGTTCAACCGATAAAAGATCTTCGTTGAATATGTAGGAACCAATATGGGCATCCAGGTTCCGCTATTTGTTATTGACTGGAGAGGTGTCTCGGTCATGTCTACATGATTCTCGACCCCGTAGGGTCCGCACGCTTAACGTTCGGTGACGCTAGAGTAATATTGGGATATGCATGTTGGTGGTCGAATGTTGTTTGGTGTCCCGGATGAGATCCCGGACACCATGAGGATCTCCGAAATGGTCTGGAGGTAAATATTTATATATGGAAAGTTTCTTTCAGGGTTCCGGAAAAAGTTTCAGTTGTTTCGGTATTGTACCAGGAAGCTTCCAGAAGGTTCTGTAAACTTCTGGGGGAGTCCAGAAGTCCACCAATGGTTCCACCATGTCCCAAGGGCCAGCATGGGCTAAGGGGAGGCGCCCTAGCCTTATTAGGCCAGACGCACAAGTCCCTCAAGGCCCATGTTGTTGGAAATATGCCCTAGAGGCAATAATAAAGTGGTTATTATTATATTTTCTTAATCATGATAAAGGTTTATTGTTAATGCTATAATTGTATTGATCTGAAACTTAAATACATGTGTGAATACAAAAACAAATACCAAATCCCTAGTGAGCCTCTACTAGACTAGCTCGTTGATCAAAAGATGGTTAAGGTTTCCTAACCATAGACATGAGTTGTCATTTGATAACGGGATCACATCATTAGGAGAATGATGTGATGGACAAGACTCATCCGTTAGCATAGCATATGATCATTCAGTTTTTGCTACTGCTTTCTTAATGTCAAATACATATTCCTTCGACCATGAGATCATGCAACTGCCGGATACTGGAGGAATACCTTGTGTGCTATCAAACACCACTTCATAACTGGGTGATCATAAAGGTGCTCTGCACGTAACTCTGAAGGTGTCTGTTGAGTTGGCTTGAATCGAGATTGGGATTTGTCACTCTGTATGACGGAGAGGTATCTCTAGGACCTCTCGGTAATACAGCATCACAGGAAGCTTGCAAGCAAAGTGACTAAGGATTTAGTTACAAGATGATGTATTACAGAATGAGTAAAGAGACTTGCTGGTAACGAGATTGAACTAGGTATGGAGATACCAACGATCGAATCTCGGGTAAGTAACATACCGATAGACAAAGGGGACTACATATGTTTTCATAAAGGTTCGACCGATAAAGATCTTCATAGAATATGTAGGAACCAATATGGGCATCCAAGTCCCGCTATTGGTTATTGACCGGAAAAGCGTATGATGTCGCTTGAAGCTACATCGGTATTTCTCCAAAGAGGAAGGGATGATGCAGCATAGCGGCGGTAGGTATTTCCCTCAGATATGAAACCAAGGTTATCGAACCAGTAGGAGAACCAAGCAACACAACGTAAACATCCCCTGCACACATATAACAAATCCTCACAACCCAACGTGTTAAAGTGGTTGTCAATCCCTTTCGGGGTATAGCGCCTCAAGTGGTAAACAGACGTGACATAAATTTGTAGTAAATTGATAGATCAAATGCTAAATAAAATAAATAAATAAATAAAAACTACAACAAGGTATTTTTCGGTTTTTGGTTTAATAGATCTGAAAATAAATGCAAGAAAGGTAGATCGCAAAGGCAAATATATGAGAAAGAAGACTCGGGGGCCGTAGGTTTCACTAGTGGCTTCTTTCGAGAAAAATATCAAATGGTTGGTAAACAAATTACTGTTGGGCAATAGATAGAACTTCAAATAATTATGACGATATCGAGGCAATGATCATTATATGGCATCACGTCCAAGATTAGTAGACCGACTCCTACCTGCATCTACTACTATTACTCCACACATCAACCACTATCCAGCATGCATCTAGTGTATTAAGTTCATGGAGAAACAGAGTAATGCAATAAGAACGATGACATGATGTAGACAAGATCTATCTATGTAGAGATAGAACCCATCGTTTTATCCTTAGTAGCAACGATATATACGTGTCGTTTCCCTTTCTGTCACTGGGATCAAGCACTGTAAGATCGAACCTACTACAAAGCACATCTTCCTATTGCAAGATAAATAGATCAACTTGGCCAAACAAAACCCAAATATCAGAGAAGAAATACGAGGCTATAAGAAATCATGCATATAAGAGATCAAAGAAACTCAAATAACTTTCATGGGTATAAAAGATAGATCTGATCATAAACTCAAAGTTCATCGATCCCAACAAACACACCGCAAAATAGTTACATCATATGGATCTCCAAGAGACCATTGTATTGAGAATCAAGAGAGAGAGAGAGAGATGAAGCCATCTAACTACTAACTATAGACCCGAAGGTCTACAAAGAACTACTCACGCATCATCGTAGAGGCACCAATGGAGGTGGTGAACCCCATCTAAGATGGTGTCTAGATTGGATCTGGTGGTTCTGGACTTTGCGGCGGCTGGATGAATATTTCGTCAAATCCCCTAGGGTTCTGGGATTTTTGGGGTATTTATAGAGCAAAGAGGCAGTCCGGGGGGCACCCAAGGTGGACACAACCCACCAGGGTGCACCTGGGCCTCCTGGCGCGCCCTGGAGGGTTGTGCCCCCTCGGGGCACCCCCTAGGCGCAACCAGGGCCTGTTGTGTTCCTTTTGGCCCATAAAAATTCTCCGTAAAGTTTCATGGCATTTGGACTCCGTCTGATATTGATTTTCCACGATGTAAAAAACATGGAAAAAACAGGAACTGGCACTTGGCACTATGTCAATAGGTTTGTACCCAAAAATGATATAAAATGACTGTAAAATGATTATAAAACATCCAAGATTGATAATATAACAGCATGGAACAGTAAAATATTATAGATACATTGGAGATGTATCAGCGTCTTGGTCATGTCTACATCATTCTCGAACCCATAGGGTCCGCATGCTTAACGTCTTTTGACGATATACTATTATATGAGTTATGTACGTTGGTGACCGAATGTTGTTCGAAGTCTCGGATGAGATCACAGACATGACGAGGAGCTCCGGAATGGTACAGAGGTAAAGATTGATATATAGGATGATATGGTTAGGCCAAGGGGTAAGGCCCACAAGGCCTTAAGATAATGCACAAAGGGGTTTTCTCGGAGGGCAGGGGCTAGACGCCAAGGTTCCTGGCATCTACTGAGGGAGTCCTGGATTAGGGGGTCCCCAGGCGTCCGGGCTATGTGACGTGGGCCGGACTAGTGGACCATTAAGATACAAGATAGAAGGCTTCCCCCGTGTCTGGATGGGACTCTCCTTGGCGTGGAAGGCAAGCTCGACGTTCGGATGTGAAGATTCCTTTCTCTGTAAACCGACTCTATACAAACCCTAGCCCCCTCCGGTATCTATATAAACTGGAGGGTTTAGTCTGTAGAGGCAGTCATAATCATACAGGCTAGACATCTATGGTTTAGCCATTACAATCTCATGGTAGATCAACTCTTGTAACCCATATACTCATCAAAGTCAATCAAGCAGGACGTAGGGCTTTACCTCCATCAAGAGGGCCCCAACCTGGGTAAACATCGTGTCCCCTGCCTCATGTTACCTTCGATCCCTAGACGCATAGTTCGGGACCCCCTAACCGAGATCTGCTGGTTTTGACACCGACATTGGTTCTTTCATTGAGAGTTCCTCTGTGCTGTCGACAAAGGATTCGATGGCTTGTTCAATCATCCACAATGATGCTGTTTCGGGGGAAATATTTTCCCCGGGCTAGATTTTCGTATTCGGAGGCTTCGCGCTGCATGCCAACTCGATTGGCCACCTCAAGTAGATCGACAGCTACGCCCCTGGTCATCAGATCAATTTCGGGAACCTAAACTATGTCGCCGATATCCGAGGGGATTTGATCTTTGAAGGGTTCACGGCCCCGATCACTGCTCCAACCTTAGATTCGGAGCAGGCTATCGGGTCCGAAGACGGGAGTTTAGAGCCCGCCGGATCCTCTACAATTACGGAACTTGTTACCGGAGATCCAGAGGGGACGTCGTTGTCGGCTAACCCGAAGACAGGCCGAACTCCCCTTGTCACTCAAGCACCGGACACTCCGCCGGACTCTAAGTCCGAACTCTCGAGGTCCGTGTTAAGCGGGCGCCATCAAGAGGCTCCAACTCCGGACAACCCCACAGACTCTCGCTTCTCTATCCAACCCTCGCCTTTAAACAAGGCTCTGGACTTAATGCGATCACTCGCCATTACGGAAGGATCGGTTCCGAATTATGCCCAGCCCAGACTAGGGTCTGAGAGCGGGGAATTTTACGTCCCACCCACCACCCACTTCATAGCCACTGTCAAGGATCCAACCGACATGTTGGACTACGCCCCCGAAGACATTGACGGTATGGACGACGACGCTGGAGACGAACAAGGCCAAAACCCTCAGTTTACCGGATGATGGACGACCACCTCCACATACGACGTGTACATGGTGGAGACACCCAAAGAGGATGGCGACGATGGAAAGGAGAATATGGTTGAGAACAAGCCTACCGAAGCACCTCCAAAACATCGATGTCAGCGCCGGCGCTCAAAATCGCGTCGCCAAAAAGACAGCAATACCGACACCAAAGAGAATAACACTCCAGAAAACGCCGAAGACTTTGAAGCCCCTGTAGAGCCAATATCCGAACATGATGATTGGGAGGATGGGCAAGTAAACCCCGACGATCCTGTTGAGAACGAGGACTCAGAGGACAGTAACTACCTACCAAACTCCAAATAGGATACGAGCCTCGACAATGAAGATTTCATCGTGCCAGAGGAACCCCTCGAACAAGAGTGCTTTAAGCGCCGACTACTCGCTATTGCAAGAAGCCTGAAAAAGAAGCAACAACAACTTCAAGCTGACCAGGATCTGCTCAATGACAGATGGACAAATGTCCTGGCAGCCGAGGAACACGGCCTCAAACGCCCAACTAAGAGTTACCCGAAGCGCAAACTATTGCCTCAATTTGATGACGAGACCCTTAAGCCCACACTTCTAAAGCATAGAACTAATGACGAGCCCGATCGACCGCCATATGGACGGGGTAGACTGGCCACCCATGTCGAACACCAGCCCGCGCCACCCCGCCCTCGAGGCAAGGGGGTAATGATACGTCTTCAACGTATCTATAATTTTTGATTGCTCCATGCTATATTATCTACTATTTTGGACATTATTGCGCTTTATTATCCACTTTTATATTATTTTTGGGACTAATCTATTAACCGGAGTCCCAGACCGAAATTGTTGTTTTTGCCTGTTTTAGGGTTTCGAACAAAAGGAATATCAAACGGAGTCCAAACGGAATGAAACCTTCGGGAACGTGATTTTCTCAACGAACAAGACCCGTGAGACTTGGACCCTACGTCAAGAAAGAAAAGAGGAGGCCATGAGGTAGGGGGCGCGCCTACCCCCCAGGCGCGCCCTCCACCCTCGTGGGCCCCCAGTTACTCCACTGACGTACTCCTTCCTCCTATATATACCTACGTACCCCCAAACGATCAGATACGGAGCCAAAACCCTAATTCCACCGCCGCAACTTTTTGTATCCACGAGATCCCATCTTGGGGCCTATTCCGGAGCTCCACTGGAGGGGGCATCGATCATGGAGGGCTTCTACATCAACACCATAACCCCTCTGATGAAGTGTGAGTAGTTTACCTCAGACCTACGGGTCCATAGTTAGTAGCTAGATGGCTTCTTCTCTCTTTTTGGATCTCAATACAATGTTCTCCCCCTCTCTTGTGGAGAACTATTCGATGTAATCTTCTTTTTGCGGTGTGTTTGTTGAGACAGATGAATTGTGGGTTTATGATCAAGTCTATCTATGAATAATATTTGAATCTTCTCTGAATTCTTTTATGTATGATTGGTTATCTTGGCAAGTCTCTTAGAATTATCAGTTTGGTTTGGCCTACTAGATTGATCTTTCTTGCAATGGGAGAAGTGCTTAGCTTTGGGTTCAATCTTGCGGTGTCCTTTCCCAGTGACAGTAGGGGCAGCAAGGCACGTATTGTATTGTTGCCATCGAGGATAACAAGATGGGACTTCCTTCATATTGCATGAGTCTATCCCTCTACATCATGTCATCTTGCTTAAGGCGTTACTCTGTTTTTAACTTAATACTCTAGATGCATGCTGGATAGCGGTCGATGAGTGGAGTAATAGTAGTAGATGCAGGCAGGAGTCGGTCTACTTGTCTCGGACGTGATGCCTATATACATGATCATACCTAGATATTCTCATAACTATGCTCAATTATGTTAATTGCTCAACAGTAATTTGTTCACCCACGGTAGAATACTTATGCTCTCGAGAGAAGTCACTAGTGAAACCTATGGCCCCTGGGTCTATCTTTATCATATTAATCTCCTAGTACTTAGTTATTTCCTTTGATATTTACTTTGCCTTTATTTTACTTTGCATCTTTATCGTAAAAATACCAAATCTTTATCATGAAAATACCAAAAATATTATCTTATCATATCTATCAGATCTCACTCTCGTAAGTGGCCTTATAGGGATTGACAACCCCTATTTGCGTTGGTTGCGAGGATTTATTTGTTTTGTGCAGGTACGAGGGACTCGCGCGTAGCCTCCTACTGGATTGATACCTTGGTTCTCAAAAACTGAGGGAAATACTTACTCTACTTTGCTGCATCATCCCTTCCTCTTCGGGGAAAACCAACGCAGTGCTCAAGAGGTAGCAAGAAGGATTTCTGGCGCTGTTGCCGGGGAGGTCTACGCAAAAGTCAACATACCAAGTACCCATCACATACTCTTATCTCCCGCATTACATTATTTGCCATTTGCCTCTTGTTTTCCTCTCCCCCACTTCACCCTTGCCATTTTATTCGCCCTCTCTCTCCATCCTCCCTCTCTTTCTCTATTTGCCTCCTTTTGCCCTCTTGCTTTTTGTTTGCTTGTGTGTTAGTTTGCTTGCTTGTCACGATGACTCTACCTAAATTTGGTGACCTTCACCTTAAAAGATTATAAGAGATCGAAAGCAATGTCAGGAGTTTCATGGTCTTGCAATTTGAACATAATAGTTTCTTCAGAAATGAGCTTAAAGAAATAAATAGCTTGATGATATGTCTAAAGAATTCGATGGTTTAAGATCCCAAATTGCTCATCTTGAGAAATTAACTGCTAAAATTTTGGATAGGCAGGCTACCTTAGTTAATAAGATGGCCCTTAAACCGGATTGCTATGAAAATAAAGATGAAGATCTAAAAGTTATTGATGTGTCCCCTATTAAATCTTTGTTTTGCAATATGAATCTTGATAATGATAGGACTGAATATGATCCACCTTTACCTAGAAGGCGTTCCAAGAATTCGGAATTTGTTGATCTTGATGCTAAATTTGATAAAAGTGGGATTGAAGAAATTAAAACCCTAGATGTTGCTAAACCCACTATTATGGATTTCAACGAATTTTACTATGAAAATTGCTCTTTGATTGATTGTTCCTTGTTGCAATCCGTGCTAAATTCTCCTCACGCTTATAGTCAAAATAAAGCGTTTACTAAACATATCGTTGATGCCTTGATGCAATCTTAGGAAGAAAAACTTGAATTGGAAGTTTCTATCCCTAGAAAACTTTATAATGAGTGGGAACCAACTATTAAAATTAAAATTAAAGATCATGAATGCTATGCTTTATGTGATTTGGGTGCTAGTGTTTCCACGATTCCAAAGACTTTGTGTGATTTGTTAGGTTTCCGTGATTTTGATGATTGCTCTCTAAACTTGCACCTTACGGATTCCACTATTAAGAAACCTATGGGAAGAATTAATGATGTTCTTATTGTTGCAAATAGGAATTATGTGCCCGTAGATTTTATTGTTCTTGACATAGATTGCAATCCTTCATGTCCTATTATTCTTGGTAGACCTTTCCTTAGAACGATTGGTGCAATTATTGATATGAAGGAAGGAAATATTAGATTCCAATTTCCATTAAGGAAACACATGGAACACTTCCCTATAAATAAAATTAAATTACCTTATGAATCTATTATGAGAGCCACTTATGGATTGCCTACCAAAGATGGCAATACCTAGATCTATTCTTGCTTGTTATGCCTAGCTAGGGGCGTTAAACGATAGCGCTTGTTGGGAGGCAACCCAATTTTATTTTTATTCCTTGATTTTTTATCATGTTTAGTAATAAATAATTTATCTAGCCTGTGTTTTGGTTGTGTTTTTTGTGTTTAATTAGTGTTTTTGCCAAGTAGAACCGTTGGGAAGACTTGGGGAAAGTCTTGTTACACTTGCTGTAGAAAACAGAAACTTTAGCGCTCACGAGAACTGCTGTAATTTTATTTGGAAAGTGATATTTAGTTAATTATTTTTGCAGATGATTAATAGATAAATTCCTCACGTCCAGAAATTTATTTTAGAATTTTTGGGGTTCCAGATCTTGCGCTAGCTACAGATTACTACAGACTGTTCTGTTTTTAACAGATTCTGTTTTTCGTGTGTTGTTTGCTTATTTTGATGAATCTATGGCTAGTAAAATAGTTTATAAACCATAGATAAGTTGGAATACAGTAGGTATAACACCAATATAAATAAATAATGAGTTCATTACAGTACCTTGATGTGGTCTTTTATTTTCTTTCGCTAACGGAGCTCACGAGATTTTCTACTTTAAGTTTTGTGTTGTGAAGTTTTCAAGTTTTGGGTAAAGATTTGATGGATTATGGAAAAAGGAGTGGCAGAGCCTAAGCTTGGGGATGCCCATGGCACCCCCAAGATAATCTAAGGACACCTAAAAGCCAAAGCTTGGGGATGCCCCGGAAGGCATCCCCTCTTTCGTCTACTTCTATCGGTAACTTTACTTGGAGCTATATTTTTATTCGCCACATGATATGTGTTTTGCTTGGAGAGTCTTGTATTATTTGAGTCTTTGCTTGTTAGTTTACCACAATCATCCTTACTGTACACACCTTTTGAGAGAGCCATACATGATTTGGAATTTGTTAGAATACTCTATGTACTTCGCTTATATCTTTTGAGTTATATAATTTTGCTCGAGTACTTCACTTATATCTTTTAGAGCACGGTGGTGGATTTGTTTCATAGAAACTATTGATCTCTCATGCTTCACTTAGATTATTTTGAGAGTATTAAATATCATGGTAATTTGCTTAAAATCCTAATATGCTTGGTTTACAAGATTAATAATAAAACTTTCTTATGAGTGTGTTGAATACTATGATAAGTTTGATACTTGATAATTGTTTTGAGATATGGAGACGGTGATATTAAAGTCATGATAGTTGAGTAGTTGTGAATTTGAGAAATACTTGTGTTGAAGCTTGTGATTCCCGTAGCATGCATGTATGGTGAACCGTTATGTGATGAAGTCGGAGCATGATTTATTTATTGATTGTCTTCCTTATGAGTGGCGGTCGGGGACGAGCGATGGTCTTTTCCTACCAATCTATCCCCCTATGAGCATGCGCGTAATACTTTGCTTTGATAACTTATAGATTTTTGCAATAAGTATATGAGTTCTTTATGACTAATGTTGAGTCCATGGATTATACGCGCTCTCACCCTTCCACCTTTGCTAGCCTCTCTAATACCGCACACCTTTCGCCGGTATCATACACCCACCATATACCTTCCTCAAAACAGCGACCATACCTACCTATTATGGCATTTCCATAGCCATTCCGAGATATATTGCCATGCAAATTTCCACCATTCCGTTTATTATGACACACTCCTTCATTGTCATATTGCTTAGCATGATCATGTAGTTGACATCATATTTGTGGCAAAGCCACCATTCATAATTCTTTCATACATGTCACTCATGCATCATTGCATATCCCGGTACACTGCCAGAGGCATTCACATAGAGTCATATTTTGTTCTAAGTATCGAGTTGTAATTGTTGAGTTGTAAGTAAAATAAAAGTGTGATGATCATCGTTATTAGAGCATTGTCCCAGTGAGGAAAGGATGATGGAGACTATGATTCCCCCACAAGTCGGCATGAGACTCAGGACGAAAAAAAAGAGAAAGAAAAGAGGCCATAAAAAAGGGCCCAAATAAAAAATGAGAGAAAAAGAGAGAAGGGACAATGTTACTATCCTTTTACCACACTTGTGCTTCACAGTAGCACCATGATCTTCGTAGTAGAGAGTCTCTCATGTTATCACTTTCATATACTAGTGGGAATCTTTCATTATAGAACTTGGCTTGTATATTCCAATGATGGGCTTCCTCAAATTGCGCTAGGTCTTCATGAGCAAGCAAGTTGGATGCACACCCACTTAGTTTCTTTTTGAGCTTTCATATACTTATAGCTCTAGTGCATCCGTTGCATGGCAATCCCTACTCACTCACATTGATATCTATTTATGGGCATCTCCATAGCCCATTGATACGCCTAGTTGATGTGAGACTATCTTCTCCCTTTTTGTCTTCTCCACAACCACCACTCTATTCCACCTATAGTGTCATATCCATGGCTCACGCTCATGTATTGCGTGAAGATTGAAAAAGTTTTGAGAATGTCAAAAGTATGAAACAATTGCTTGGCTTGTCATCGGGGTTGTGCATGATTTAAATATTTTGTGTGGTGAAGATAGAGCATAGCCAGACTATATGATTTTGTAGGGATAACTTTCTTTAGGCATGTTATTTTGAGAAGACATAATTGCTTTGTTAGTATGCTTGAAGTATTATTTTTTTATGTCAATATGAACTTTTGTCTTGAATCTTTCGGATCTGAATATTCATACCACAATTAAGAAGAATTACATTAAAATTATGCCAAGTAGCACTCTGCATCAAAAATTCTGTTTTTATCATTTACCTACTCGAGGACGAGCAGGAATTAAGCTTGGGGATGCTTGATACGTCTCCAACGTATCTGTAATTTTTGATTGCTCCATGCTATATTATCTACTGTTTTGGACATTATTGGGCTTTATTATCCACTTTTATATTATTTTTGGGACTAACCTATTAACCGGAGGCCCAGCCCAGAATTGCTGTTTTTTGCCTGTTTTAGGGTTTCGAAGAAAAGTAATATCAAACGGAGTCCAAACGGAATGAAACCTTCGGGAACGTGATTTTCTCAATGAACAAGACCCGGGAGACTTGGACCCTACGTCAAGAAAGAAAAGAGGAGGCCACGAGGTAGGGGGGCGCGCCCTCCACCCTCGTGGGCCCCCTGTTGCTCCACCAACGTACTCTTTCCTCCTATATATACCTACGTACCCCCAAACGATCAGATACGGAGCCAAAACCCTAATTCCACCGCCGCAACTTTCTGTATCCACGAGATCCCATCTTGGGGCCTGTTCTGGAGCTCCGCCGGAGGGGGCATCGATCACGGAGGGCTTCTACATCAACACCATAGCCCCTCCGTTGAAGTGTGAGTAGTTTACCTCAGACCTACGGGTCCATAGTTAGTAGCTAGATGGCTTCTTCTCTCTTTTTCGATCTCAATACAATGTTCTCCCCCTCTCTTGTGGAGAACTATTCGATGTAATCTTCTTTTTGTGGTGTGTTTGTTGAGACTGATGAATTGTGGGTTTATGATCAAGTCTATCTATGAATAATATTTGAATCTTCTCTGAATTCTTTTATGTATGATTGGTTATCTTTGCAAGTCTCTTCGAATTATCAGTTTGGTTTGGCCTACTAGATTGATCTTTCTTGCAATGGAAGAAGTGCTTAGCTTCGGGTTCAATCTTGCGGTGTCCTTTCCCAGTGACAGTAGGGGCATCAAGGCACGTACTGTATTGTTGCCATCGAGGATAACAAGATGGGCTTTTCTTCGTATTGCATGAGTCTATCCCTCTACATCATCTCATCTTGCTTAAGGCATTACTCTGTTTTTAACTTAATACTCTAGATGCATGCTGGATAGCGGTCGATGAGTGGAGTAATAGTAGTAGATGTAGGCAGGAGTCGGTCTACTTGTCTCAGATGTGATGCCTATATACATGATCATACCTAGATATTCTCATAACTATGCTCAATTCTGTCAATTGCTCAACAGTAATTTGTTCACCCACAGTAGAATACTTATGCTATCGAGAGAAGCCACTAGTGAAACCAATGCCCCCCGGGTCTATCTTTATCATATTAATCTCCTACTACTTAGTTATTTCCTTTGCTATTTACTTTGCCTTTATTTTACTTTGCATCTTTATCATAAACATACCAAAAATATTATCTTATCGTATATATCAGATCTCACTCTCGTAAGTGGCCTTATAGGGATTGACCACCCCTATTTGCGTTGGTTCCGAGGATTTATTTGTTTTGTCCAGGTACGAGGGACTCGCGCGTAGCCTCCTACTGGATTGATACCTTGGTTCTCAAAAACTGAGGGAACTACTTATGCTACTTTGCTGCATCATCCCTTCCTGTTCGAGGAAAACCAACGCAGTGCTCAAGAGGTAGCAGGTAACGGCCCCGGGCTATACCTACGACTTACGCAAGGACCTGGACAATTGAGCCGGTCTAACAAGGTCAATCTACGGATCGAGGGGGTGTGCTCCAATGCGCGAGGGCGGCCTACAGACTTGGCGGGACAGACACAACCTCGCATGGGCCAAAAACCGCATACGGCCCCCATCCAAATTACGCCGCGATCCCGCCCAGCATAGAGGCGCCACACACCCCCTATGCTTCACCGATGAGGTAATGGAGCACCAGTTCCCAGAAGGGTTTAAACCCGTGAACATTGAATCATATGACGGTACAACAGATCAATAGATCCCGCGATATGGATTGAAGATTTTTTTCTCCGCATTCACATGGCCCGCGGTGATGATCTACATGCCATCAAATACCTCCCCCTAAAGCTTAAGGGACCAGCTCAACACTGGTTAAATAGCCCCCTAGAAAATTCTGTTGGCAGCTGGGAAGATTTGGAAGATGCCTTTAGAGACAACTACAAGGTACCTATGTATAGCCCCCCGGATGCCGATGACCATAGTCACATAGTGCAGCAACCCGGAGAGTCAACCCGAAAATTCTGGACAAGGTTCTTAATTTAAAAGAACCAAATCGTCGACTGTCCGGATGCCGAAGCCTTAGCGGCCTTTAAACACAGCATCCGTGACAAATGGCTCGCCCGACACCTCGGCCAAGAGAAGCCAAGTCCATGGCAGCACTTACAACACTCATGACTGATAACCCACAAGTATAGGGGATTGCAACCGTTTTCGAGGGTAGAGTATTCAACCCAAATTTATTGGTTCGACACAAGGGAGCCAAAGAATATTCTCAATTATTAGCAGCTAAGTTGTCAATTCAACCACACCTGGAAACTTAATATCTGCAGCAAAGTGTTTAGTAGCAAAGTAATATGATAGTAGTGATAACGGTGGCAAAAGGTAACAATAGTAAAAGTAATGTTTTTGGTATTTTGTAGTGATGGTAGCAATAGCAATGGAAAAGTAAATAAGCGAAGAACAATATATGGAAAGCTCGTAGGCAATGGATCGGTGATAGAGAATTATGCCGGATGCGGTTCATCATGTAACAGTCATAACCTAGGGTGAAACAGAACTAGCTCCAGTTCGTTGATATATTGTAGGCATGTATTCCGAACATAGTCATACGTGCTTATGGAAAAGAACTTGCATGACATCTTTTGTCCTACCCTCCCGTGGCAGCGGGGTCCTTACGGAAACTAAGGGATATTAAGGCCTCCTTTTAATAGAGAACCGGAACAAAGCATTAACACATAGTGAATACATGAACTCCTCAAACTACGGTCATCACCGGTAAGTATCCCGATTATTGTCACTTCGGGGTTAACGGATCATAACACATAATAGGTGACTATAGACTTGCAAGATAGGATCTAGAACACTCATATATTTATGAAAACATAATAGGTTCAGATCTGAAATCATGGCACTCGGGCCCTAGTGACAAGCATTAAGCATAGCAAAGTCATAGCAACATCAATCTCAGAACATAGTGGACACAAGGGATCAAACCCTAACAAAACTAACTCGATTACATGATAGATCCCATCCAACCCATCACCGTCCAGCAAGCCTACGATGGAATTACTCACGCACGGCGGTGAGTGTCGGTGTCAAAACCGGCGGATCTCGGGTAGGGGGTCCCGAACTGTGCGTCTAGGCCGGATGGTAACAGGAGGCAGGGGACACGATGTTTTACCCAGGTTCGGGCCCTCTTGATGGAGGTAAAACCCTACGTCCTACTTGATTAATATTGATGATATGGGTGTTACAAGAGGAGATCTACCACGAGATCAGAGAGGCTAAACCCTAGAAGCTAGCCTATGGTATGATTGTATGTTATGGTTCTTGTCCTACGGACTAAAACTCTTCGGTTTATATAGACACCGGAGAGGGTTAGGGTTACACAAGGTCGGTTACAAAGGAGGAGATATCCATATTCGTATTGCCTAGCTTGCCTTCCACACCAAGTAGAGTCCCATCCGAACACGAGACGAAGTCTTCAATCTTGTATCTTCATAGTCTAACAGTCCGGCAAATGGAGATAGTCCGGCTGTCCGGAGACCCCCTAATCCAGGACTCCCTCAGTAGCCCCTGAACCAGGCTTCAATGACGATGAGTCCGGCATGCAGTATTGTCTTTGGCATTGCAAGGCGAGTTCCTTCTCCGAATACATCACAGAAGAATTTGAATACGAGGATAGTGTCCGAACCTGCAAAATAAGTTCCATATTCCACCATAGAGAGAATAATATTTTCGCAGATCTAATTTGCTGGCTTGTTTTGGCAACATGACGTTATGTCATGGCCCGGTGATTATTCGAACCGTTTCTTTTAACCAGCCCCGCGCATAATGCGAGGCAGTTTTTTGACACGTCTTGTCAAAGCAGAGATCGTGTCCCCTTATTACGGGATTCTCATCAATACGGGCGTGGGTAACCCAACCGCGCCATCAATTGCGGCGCTTGGGGGATAAGCGAGTTTTACCAGGCAAGTGGGGACGCTTAGTTTCATCCGCCCACATAAAGGGATAAGGATTCACCTTTCTATCCACGGCTTCTTCCTGCTTTGCTCATCCGTTTCCGCACACTCGAGCTCTAGTGCCCAAGTCCTCGCTTCCACCTCAACCTTCTCCAACCATGTCCGGAGCGGGAGGCAAGTGGATGGTCTCCTCCGTCACGGAGGGAGACATCAAGAAACTGAGGAGAGCCAGATACCTTCCCAACAACATCGCGCACCGGCTCCTAGATGAGGGGCAGCTCATCCCCACCCCCAGGCCCCATGAGAGGGTAGTATTCCTCACCCATTTCCTCCGAGGACTGGGATTCCCTCTCCGTCCCTTCGTCCGGGGGCTCATGTTTTATTACGGCCTGGATTTCCACGATCTGGCCCCGAACTTCGTCCTCAACATCTCGGCGTTTATCATCGTGTGCGAGGCCTTCCTCTGCATCAAGCCCCACTTCGGCTTATGGATGAAGACCTTCAATGTCAAGCCGAAGGTGGTGGGCGGCCGCCAGGCGGAGTGCGGAGGCGCCATGGTGGGCAAGATGCCCAACATAACATGGCTCGAGGGCTCCTTTGTGGAAACCATAAAGGGGTGGCAATCGGGGTGGTTCTATATCACCGAGCCGCGCGACCCCGCATGGGTAGCAGCCCCCGAGTTCTGATCTGGCTTCCCCATGCGGCTCACCTCCTGGAAAGAGAAGGGCCTGTCCTGGGGTAATTTGAAAGAGCTGACCGGACTCCAAACATGTATTCAAAAAATGGTGGACAAGAAGCTCAAGCTTGTCAACATAGTCCAGGTTATGCTCATCCGCCGGATACTCCCATGCCAACAACGGGAGTTCACCTTGTGGGAGTTCAATCCGGCACAGCACCGAACTCTGAACAGGCTCTTTGACATGACTCATGAAGACGCCTGGAGGGTGATGTTCAAAAGTGCCGAGGTCCCTCCCCCTATTACTGAGGATCGCGGATTCAGCGCGAAGCGCCAAGCCAGTGCGGTAAGCTGCTTTACCTTTCACAGGATACTTATTTTTTATATAGATTGACTCTATGCGGGATCTAAACTCCCGTACCTTTGACAGGGCTAGCAGAAGATGGCCGGACAGATCGACTGTCCGGCTCCTTTGCCCGAAGGCCCCGTAGACGCTCTTCTGGCGAAGATGTTGACTCCGGCCCCTTATAAGGTGCCGGAGAAGACCAAGAAGGCCAAGGGAGCTCAAAAGAGTTCCCGATGCCAGGCGTCGTCAGACTCACCGTCCGATGACTCTGCGGCACACTCTTCCCCCGAAGACGAGGAGGAAGAAGAAGAAGATGCTCCCCCACCGACTGGGGGAGACAGAAAAAGGAAGGCCGCCCCAACTGGAGGGGCCGAAGGGTCCAAGAAGGGAAGGACTCTCCTTCCGGACAGCTCCACCGCCGCCGACGAAGACGAAGACGAGTGGTTGCCCAGGGCCAAGCCCCCGGGGAGATCGTAAGTATTCGGATACCAAAGTAACCCATAAGATTCCCTGGTCGCATTGCTTTCCCTAATCGCCGAACATAATTACGCAGGCCGGCACGAGCCAATATCGAGGTATCATCGGATGGCTCCCTGGGCTCGTCGGACATGGACAGCGATCCAGTCCCAACCGCCACCTCCCCTCATCCTGCCGACGACGCCGAGGTGTTGTCTCAAGAGGCACTGGATCGAGGGGAGACAGTCCTAGAGGCGCCTCAAGGCGACCTTCCAGACTCCGGGAGCCGAGGGGTTGGGGCCCCCGAGAGATCCGAGTTCGGCCCTCAGCTGAACACCGCGCCGGACCCTCCAGCGGTTCCGGGCTCGGGCAGGCGGCCTCCTTCTAAGAGGGGCAAAACGCCTGTGCCGGTGACCTCTGTCCATCCGGAGGCACCGGACAACCTGCTGGAAGCGCTTCGCTGCGCTTCCATCGACGAGGACCACCGCACCATCATGAGTGCGGTGATCCAGAAGGTTCAGTCCGCCAAGAGCGGATTGACTGAAGCCTGTGCCAGCCTTTTAACAGGCTTCAAGGTAAGTGTTTTAAAATGTAGTAGAAATATTACCGCATAGACAGTAGCCCCTGATGCTTTGTTCGGTGTTCACAAAGAAAAGCCAAACAGAGGATCAAATAATATCGCAGGAGTCTAATATAAGTATGTCAATATGCATATGTAGGCTTCACTGCTAGCGTCCGCCGCACTAACTGCGGAGGTCGCCGTACTGAAGGAGGACCTCGAGGGGTCCAAGAAGGAGCCCGGCCTTGCCAAGAGGCAGCTCGGGGAGAACAAGGGTAGGTAATACCCCGTCTATAGATATGTATATAAAAAAAGGACGCGATTGCAAAATGACAGGATCATTGTATGTTTGCCAGGGGCCACGACTAAGGTGGCGACCCTGAAGCAAGCGCTGACCAAGGCCGAAGATACATCGGCCAAGGAGCACACCGAGCGAGAGAAGCACGACGCTCGGGTGGGCGAGGTGCAGCAAGAGCTCCAGGCTCTCGTGATGAAGCACGAGGCGTTGGAGCTTGACTTGAAGACGCGAGAGTATGAGCTTGTCGTGGCCCGTGAGAGCGCAAAGAGTGCCAAGGCCGAGGCCCAGAAGGCCCTTCAGGAGATCGACACGATGAAGAAGATAGCGGCGGGTAAGGCTTTCTATATGCAAAGCAGGCATGTAAAAGTGAATTACCGATTACTTACCTGAATCCGGAGCTCTTCAGGAGCATTCGCAGATTTGCCCCGCAGTGTGTCCGATTCCGTACAATTTTACCAGGCCGAGGACGGAAGCTCGACGGAGAAGCTGTTCTAGTCTCAGTATGCTGAGGCCGAACATCCGGTGCCGATGAGCGACCAGCTGAAGCAGATGGTCGAGCTGCATAAGGTGGCCGATCAGGCCATGAAGAGCTTTATAGTCCGGTTGTGGCCTGGTGACGCCCTTCCGAACAGCTTCTTCGGCCTGGTGAGGCGGCTTGTGGATGCCTGCCCATGGCTGGAGGTCGTCAAGCAATCTGTCTGCATTGAAGGTGCACGCCGGGCTTTCGCCTGTGTAAAAATGCAGTGGGTCAAGCTAGACGCCGTGAAGCTGATCAAGGAGGGGTCGCCGGAGGGCAAGGAGCACCGCCACCCCGAGATGTACTATGAGGGTGTTCTACCGGGTGCCTGTCTTATCGCGGATGAGTGTTCAAAAGATGTAATATTTGAATGATACTTGCTCGTTTTATCCTGTATGTATGAAAACTTGTTTCATATGCGCTATGCAACGCTTGTTAGAATTTAAAATATTACCTTATGTTTGGATGTTTATCCAATCTGAGAGATGGCTAGTCCTCGGCTTCTGCCCCCATGCCACGAGTGCTGGGGTGTTCGGGATAAACCTAAGCACTCTTGTTCCCATGTTTGGGTCCTTCGAGGGAGGTGCTCAGCACAACGAACAAGCCAACCGGACTAATAATGCTTTATCACTCTCACTTCGCCATAGAATTCTATAATTTTAAATTTCGGTGAAGCCCCTGGTATTCGGAAGGCGAATTCGGGGCGCAATACATGCCTATAAGCCGGACAGGGCCGACCCCTCGCCCTAAGCGGCATAAGTCTTTAGGGACTCGAAAAACCTCGCCAAACAGCGACCAGTCTCTCGCCTTATCATGACAGTCAGTTTTAGCTTTCTCTACTGAGGTGCTCAGCCCGGCAGAACCGGGGCACAATCACAGTAGTTCTCCTAGCGCTACCTTAGCCGATAGAGCGGAACGTAAGGTACCAAAACAGAGGAGCCGGGCAAACCCAACATTTGACCAAAGACATGATTCGGAGCTGATGCATATAGTGCTATAAGTTTGGGGTGCCGCACTTGTGAAAGTGTTCGGACTTTTCACACCGCATTGTGGGGTATGTAAGCCCCTGGTGTATTGGCTGTACCAGAGTGTACGGTTGCAAGGCGTCATTAATGAACACACACACACACACACACACATATATAACAAGAATGCAATAATAGTCGTAATGTCATGCATTGTTTATTGAAAAATTGCGTTAAAGCAGAGTGATACAGATAGTGCGATAAGCAAATAGTAGGACTATGTCCCTTCCAAGGGTGCGCTGAGAAATGATATGAAATCTGTAATCAACCTGGGAATTCCGTTGTATAACGTAGCTGTCTGCTTCCTTGGTTGCTGCATCATGTGTTGGAGGCATAATGCTGCCGGACAAGCATGATCGGAAGAAGCCATTGGAGGCATGAACAATTCTTGAAGAATTTGGAGACTTTGAAGATTTATTGACCTTTAGAAGACCAAACCCCTGTTATATACCTACGTTAGATGCGATGTTTGTGAGCTGTCATCTGTTTGTTGTTTTTCCGACAGCCACAATAAAATCTGTCTTTTCAAAAACTTCTGTTTGTATTGTGTGCATCCCTCTTGATCTCTCTTATCTCACCCCTAACCCATGGACCCAATAGAGGATGAATGGAGATGAGCTTGTATTTTCGGGACCAATGAGTCAATTGGAGACCGACCGATGGATTCAGAACATGGAGGATCACATGGAGAATAACCCTATAGTTGGAAATGATATGGCCCAACATGCTCTTCAATGCTTTGAAAGAGGTGCTGCTACTTGGTGGAGGATATACCAAATCATGAATGGATGGCAAGGAGTAACCACTTGGAAAGAATTTAAGTTGACCTTGCCAAAGTCTCGGTTTGTGTCCCAGAAGTTGAAGCCTTATGGAAAGAATATGAAGAAACCTTGTGCATGCAAGATTTGTGGAGAAATCGGACACACCCATAAAGAACACAAGGATGAGTTCCCTAATGGTGAAGGAAGTCACCCAGTTGAAGAATGCCCAACTAGGAAAATTACTTGTTTCTTGTGTGAAGGGACTACCCACTACCCTGCTCAGTGTCACATTTACCCCTTGGTACAAAGAACCATCCAACAGAAGAAAGAAGAAATGAAAGGAGCGCTCATGGAAATTTTAGAAGAAGCTGTGATGGAGGACACACCTAAAGACGACTCGAGTAAACCCTGCACTAAGTCTTGCTATTCATGTGGAGAAGAAGGACACATCTCCCAAAATTGTTTGAATGGGGATCTAGTAGAATTCCCGACAGAGGAAGTAGAATATGACCCACAGGAAATAGAAGCCATGAATGGAATGGAAAAGTCCAGGAAGAGAAACCGATTGGATTCCAGGAAGGATCTGAGTCATGTCACTTGTTATAAGTGCAAGGAGTCAGGGCACTACCAGAACAGTTGCCCAAAAAGGAAGCCAAGGACCCAAGTAGGCTATATAATCACAAGGAAACCTCGAATATTCCCAGAAGTAATATGTTTCCGTTGTAATGAAGCAGGGCACTTTGCCAGAGAATGCCCCAAGGAGAAGGAAACTTGTGCTAGATAGTTGAGTTTGCAACAAAAGAAATGGAGTAGTAGAAGTGAGAACATTTTTCTTTTATATTGAGGTGTTGAGTTGAGACATGTAATGGAGAAGCGTGAGATTGTAAACATTTGAGAAGCATCGTTGGTACTGATATGGATTTTATGAGTTGTTACTCTATGAAGAAGGATTTTGACCATTTTTGAGGATAAAAGAAATTTGGTCTATGGAAGATTTGTGCATTTTAAGGGTGGTAGTACCCTGTAATGGACTTCGGACAAAATGAATACGAGTTTTGTCTCGATATGTGTGATGCCCCAAGAGTAAGTAGGATGCAGTTGGAGACCGTCTGTTGGACCAAATGTGATCAAGGAGTCAGAAGAGAATGTTAAGTTGATTTGAGATAGACTGAAGGTAGCTCAGTCCAGGCAGAAGAGTTATGCAGACTCAAAAAACTCAAGGAGGTAGTCTATGAAATTGGAGACAAAGCATGTCTTCGCGTGTCCCCTATGCGAGGAGTTAAACGTATTGGAGTTAAGGGACAGTTAGCCCCGAGATTTGTAGGACCATACCGAGTTTTGGATCGTATGAGAGAAGTGGCCAACAAGTTGGAGTCACCCGAAGGACTGTCAGGAGTTCATGATGTGTTTCACATTTCCCAGTTGAAGGAGTGCCATGCAGAGATGGCCAATATTCCCCTGTAAGGCCGCTTGACCCTGGAAAGGATAATGATGTGGAATATGGATTTCATAAGTATAAGTTTTATCTCGGTATATGGGATATCCCACGAGGATGAAGAGATGAGTTACCATTGGATATAAAGGAGGTATGATGTCGGAAGTATGGATCAATGGAAACCTCCATGATGAGTCTGAGTAATCATGTCCTAGTTTGGTGCCAATAGAAGGAAGGAAGACAGTACAATTGGATGGATTTAAGAATACTAGGAAGTTGGATGTTGGAATAACGATCAGTTGCCCCGATGATGAGTTCAAGGTTTGCAAGTGATGGGATGTGCCATAACTCACAGGCCCCAGGACCTGCCAAGAAGCAAGCACACTCTTGCTGAAGGAAAAACCCTGAAAGAAGTTACGATTTTGTCGACAGACGATTTTATAGGAGTTTACGCAAAACCTGAGAGTTGTGAAGGAACGATAGATGTTTGTCTGGCTTGCAGAATCAATGGATTATTCCGAACTTGGTTCGTCGACGAGAGAAATTCTGCAATGCTTGTGAGGATGACCGAGTGTTACAATGCGAGATTCGCTAAACCGTATACAAGGTAATGATTTCGGTGCGGGATGGATTGATCACCATACCGACTTACTCTTATTGTTCGCCTTGCTATATGGAATGGTAAATCTGAGTGACTTACCTATAGTAGAGAGACGACGATGAAAACCTTGTTTAAACCTTAGAATGGTATAGCAATTTTTTTCCCTTGTACAAGGCAGCTTTTGCCAACCGTAGGTTATACGGTGAGGATCAACCCAGACCCATTTCCTGCAGGAGAAACCATAAATTGTTGACCACCATGAGATATCGATAGTTGTTTAGTTTTGGCGCCAGACCCGTCAGCTAAGAAGACCCAGTCTCGGAAATAACCTTACCAAGAGGAAAGGACAAAAGAATTGAGGAAAATGTTATGCCGTTACCGGAAGAGCTCAGAGGAGAAATTTTCTCGAGGATCTGAGAAGACCGACACTGTCAAGAATAAGGATGGAGTATATGAGTTTTGATGGAACCGTAACAATGATTCTAAGGGTGGTAGCACCCTCGACACCGTGTGATGATCAATGGATTTTGAGAAGACCCCCAAACCCTAACCTTTTCTTGCTAGCCTCTCCGAATCTCGAGGACGAGATTCCTTTTAAGGGTGGTAGGTTTGTAACATCCCAAATTTTCAATTTGGAATGTTATACATTAGATCATCATGCATACCTTATTTTCTTGCATTTTGGTCGATCCTAGAAATTTCACGCAACTCAAGGACCTTCGGAGAGAGTTGGAGATTTCGTTATTTTCATATTTGAGAGTTTTCTCGAATTTGAAAAGAGGATCATTTGATTTATTTATTTCATCTTCAATTATTTTTCCGATATCAAAATATGAGAGAGGGAATAATATGACTTTCCCAAATTTAGGAAAAATAAAGATTTAATGAATAAGTCAAATTTTGGTTTTGCCGGAGTTTTATTTGCATTTTATTTGGATAGGGAAAAATGCGCGTTTTCGAAAATTGCATTTTAGGCCCGGAGAAAAGTTCATTTTGTTCGGCTCATTTTTAGGAGTCGAGGAAAATTTACTTTAGAATTTTTGGAGCCCGTTTAGATTTTCTTTTCTGTGTTTTTTTCTGCGCGCGAAACCGATTTAAAAAAAAAAGAAAAGAAAAGAATCCAGCAGGCCATCCGGGCCAAGGCCCAGCCAGCCTGCCAGGCCCCAGCCTCCCCGTCGCGCGCGCCAGCGCTAGGCAGGCGCCAGCCGCCGCCTCCACTACCGATTCCCAGGAGGAATCCTTCTAGGCCGAATCCTAGTAGGATTCTTAGCCCCCTTTCCTTTGTTTCGTTTTCCTTTTCCTACTCTATTTCTTGTCCCCTACCCCAAGTAATCTCTCCCCTCACCAATATAAATACCCCCATAGACCCCCCCTCTCCTCACACCAAAAACCCAAACCCCCTCTCCTCCCCAAGCCGCACCCCACCCCGCGCCCCTCACCCGCCGCCGCCGCCCCTATAGCGCCGCCGCCGCCGCCCTAGCACGCCGCCGTCGCCACCGTTCGCCCCGCCTCGTCGGAGGTAGCCCCGCGCCTCTCTTTTTCTTCCCCGCGGTTCAGTTCTTTTAAAAGAAACCGTTCCGGTTTTCTTTTCCGGTTTTTCTCTCCGATTCTTCGTTTCGGTTTTTCTTTTCCGAAACCCTAGATCGGTTTTCCGTTTTCTTTTTCGGTTTCTTTTCTGAAAACCCTAGATCGGTTTTAATTCTTCTTTCAGACCGTTCGTTTCAACGAACGTGATCACCGATTCTTCCCCGGTTAACGACGTCCGTTCGTTTAACCGTTCTTCGTTTTCTTTCTCGTCGGATTTATTCTGCGTCTTTTCCGCGATCGCGATCTCAGATCCGATCTTCGTTCTAGTCTTTTTTCTCGCCCGTTTATCGGAATCAGGTGATTCAAACGCCTGGAGTTTCGTTTCGAAACCGCCGTTCCGTCTAATCAACTTAAACAAGTTTTTGCCCCGGTAAAATTTGACCTAGATTCAACTTGCTAGAACCGAGTTGTTTTCTTCCGCCGTTTGTTTTCCGTTTCTTTGTTCGGTTCGTTCTTTCTTTGCAATCGGAGTTCTTAAGTTGAACTATCTGGTTCGTTCCCTTGTTCGAGTTTTACTTGTGCTTTAGATGAGTACTTATTGTGTGGTTACTATTGTTTTCTTACGATAGATTGACCGGAGCGTGATGAGTAGATCGATCAAGAGTTTTAGGTGCGAATCATCTTCATCTACATTGCAGGCAAGTTCACACTTTGATCATAAATTTTCTGCAACCCAGTTTTATTGCATTAGATCAATCCTCACACATTGCATGAATAGGATCTAATTAAATTGTGGGATGGGAAGTAGATGAGGTAGTACCTATTACCTGTTTATTATGAGAACTTTGGGAGTTACTTCTACGTTTGCTTATTATGCCATGCTATGCTAGTAGACGTGGATTGGGTGAGTGATATCCATGCCAGATGTGAGTTGATAATTTTAATGGTTTATCTAAGGTGGCAACTTAAACACACATCTGGGTGGATTGAGGCACCTGATGTCTATCAGGACTTGCCTGTTTTTTTTCGGACCGCCACCCAGGCTCAAAGGGATCATAAGATCTTTCATGCTAGAAACTTCCGTGTGCAGCCACAAGCCATTATGGGCTCTGGCATAGTTTACTAAGTTGTGCGAACTCTTACAGTGGTGGACTAGCAGATGTAGGGGATGTAGGTGTACCGGTCTACCCAATCGTAAGGTGCTAGTGCTTCTGAAAGGCTATGTCTCGGTCATCCGTTTCTCAAACACGTTGTAGTGCGAGAAATCCAACGGAGGCGATCGAGTCTTGTGGGGAAAAGTGTGCAAACCTCTGCAGAGTGTACAAACTAATCATGATTAGCCGTGTCCCCGGTTATGGACAACTTGAGTATCTAGTACTTGAATATCATGTGAATCTCAACATGTTACTCTAATTAATGTTGTTGGGTTTTAATTGTTACTTAATTGGGATTGAGAATGCTGTCAACCATTCTCAATGTTCAACAACCACCATGATAGTTAAATAAATTTATTCCTTTGCAGTAGGGAAAAATTGGCTTTACGCAAAAACCTTATAACCATAGAGCTTTTCCACCAGCCATATATGCATATAGTGATAGCCATTGTTCATCATTTTCTCTATGGTGTGAATTTGCCAGTACATTCAATGTACTGACCCATTTCGGGCTGCAACGTCTCATGTTGCAGGTTTCTTACGACGAGTAAGTGATACGTTAGGGTTACGATTTCTACACTCAACTTTGCTGTTGGTGTTGATGGGAATCCACAACCTTGTTGCTTCCGCTATTTGGATTGAGGTAATAGTATTTACGTTACTTTATACATGTGATTTACCTCTGTTATAAATCCTTCGAGTACTGTGTGTGTCAGCATACCGATCCAGGGATGACACCTAAGCACAGAGACTTGATGCATTCGGGTCGGGTCGCTACAATGATGGTTTGGGTAGGGAACGTCCCACCTTCGGGGACGAAACGATATCCATTGCCTCTTATTGCTTCCAAAATTTTTCTCGTGTCAACATAGAACAACAAGAGTGTTGTGGCAATTTTTGTGATTTTTCGGGGTTCGTTTGGACATTTTATGGATTAACTGAGTTTTCAATGCATTTATGTGCATAATTCAAATTGGAACTACATGCACATCTCCAGTGCATATAAATTGGTTGAAAAATCAAATATGTGTCCTTGGGTGCATGCTTAGGTCCCATGCAAGAAATGGGAATGAATTTCAAACACCAGGGCACCGTTGATTACCGGCAAAACATTGAGATGCCTGGTTCTTAAATTCTAGTAAATCCAAAACTCGTCTGAAATTCATGAAACTTGGCATGCTTTCATGGAGCGGCATCAACATGCCATGGTAAAATTTTTGTCCTATTTGGGGCAGGTTTGGGTATATGCTTCTCACAAACCAGAGCTTCTCATAACAAGCATGATGGTTTCGGTAGGGAACGTCCCACCTTTGGGGACGAAACGATATCCATTGCCTCCTATTGCTTCCAAATTTTTTCTCGTGTCAACATAGAACAACAGGAGTGTTGTGTCAATTTTTTTTGATTTTTCGGGGTTCGTTTGGACATTTTTATGCATTAACTGAGTTTTCAATGCATTTATATGCATAATTCTAATTTGAACTACATGCACATGCTCCAGTGCATATAAATTGGTTGAAAAATCAAATCTGTGTCCTTGGGTGTATGCTTAGGTCCCATGCAAGAAATGGGAATGAATTTCAAACACCAGGTCACTGTTGATTGCTGGTAAAACATTGAGATGCCTAGTTTTTAAATTCTAGTGAATCCAAAACTCGTCTGAAATTCATGAAACTTGGCATGCTATCATGGAATGGCACCCGACATGATGTGGTATTTTTCGTGTCCATTTTGAGAGAAGGCGCACTCGAATAATGACAACCAAGAAACGCATTTTGAAAAAATAGCTGCCACTTTAATATCTCAAATGTTTGTATAAGACAAACCGTATGCGTTCTGTTAACCATTCACATGACGGCACGTGTCTTGGTTTTAATGGCTGTAGGAGGTGCCGTGCGGACAGCTGCTTGACCTTGACTGAACGGGAGGCGTGCGAGCGTAGTCCGATGCGCAGGCTGACCGAGAGGAGTGCAAGTTATCCTCGAATGCGCAGGCTCACCGGGAAGCATGCGAGTTGTACGCTGTGCAAGCTCAGTGGGAAGCGAGCCCTTTGACTTCCATGGCCGCCCGCCTTCCTCTCCGTGCACACGCCCCCCTCAGCTGCATGGGACACCGCCGTTGAACGCTACCTCTCAGCGCCGCCAGCTGCCGTCCTCCCGCCCCATGCCCGTCGACCCCGGGACGACATGATGCAAAGTGAGAGCAGGATGTCTGCATCTCTTCAATGCAAACGGTTCTTTTGGATGACCCGTGTGCAACCACTTACAAACAATTTGGTGCGATTTGCATCTAACATATTGGGCATGTTACCATTTGTCAAACTGGAAAGATTGACATTTGTTGATCTAGCAACATTGCCATTTGTCAACCTTGTAAGACTGCGATTTGTCAAAATATGAAGCTAAGAATCACTAGCAGTATCTAATTTTTGCAACTAAAATTTAGTAATTAAGCATAGATTTCATTCATAGATTAAGCATTCGTTCTTAATTTATACAAACAGTTCAACTCGACAGCTGAACCGACCAAACTTTTCCCCAATTGTTGCGAACCACGTACTGAAATAGCTAGTTCAACTATATATACTAGCTAATTTTAAGTACGTTGTACAGTTCCACCACATCTATAGCCAGATGAACTAAACAAAATAGCCCCTAAATACTACTACTGCGAAGGGGCTTTGTACTACTTCTGGCAGCCTCTCCTCTGTCGAGCACGCTCAATAAGAGGCGGCGGCGGAGGAGCCTACCGACGAGCTGGGCAACTGCAATACGTTGCCTGCCACTGTTGCAGCTTCAGCGACGCTCACCTCGAACGCCCGACGACCCCTCTTGAAGCGGTGGTTCTCCTCGTAGATCTCCCGGTTCCTCGCCTCTGAGGTGGCGTGTGCTGCGGCCACGGCGGCGGTAAGGCTCTTTGCATGCTCGATGAGGCGCTCCTCCTCCCGCAGGAACTCGGTGTAGCTTGCAAGGTCGCTGACGCACGTGCGGGCATCCACCTCCGCCTCCCGCCTTCGGGCGGCGGTGGTGGAGTGGGTGATGACCCGGACGGTCGACGGTGGGCTGGCGACCATGGGGGACGACTACGGGGTGGTAGCCACGACCACCACCTCCCGCCTTCGCGCCGCGGTGGCTGAGCGGGTGATGGCCACGGTGTCCGGCGGTGGGGTGGCGGCCACGACGGCCACCTCCTGCCTTCGTGCCACGGCGGCGGAGCGGACGGTGGCCCTGGCCTTCGACGGTGGTGTGGCGGCAACGGTGGCCGGCAACAACTGCCGACGGGCAGCGACGACAGAGAGTGTGGTGGGTGTTCCACGCACACCCAACAGGGACACCACATGCACTACACTACGCGGGGACTGCGTCACCGCCGCGGTGTAGCCTCCCAGCTGGAGTTGTCCTCTGATAACAGCGGAGTGGATGAGCGTCAATGACAGAATGGTGCCATTGGCGATCGTGGGAGAAGCAGACGAGATAAGCTACAGGAAGGGAGCGGAAAATGCGACGCATGACTCGCCGGCCATGAGGGTTTTTATAGCAGGCTGGTAAGCATTGGGATTTCGGGGGATTTCACCGAGTCGGGCGGGAAGCTTGCACGGGAACCTGCGAGGTTGTGCGGGACTGGGCTCACCGACGATTCATTGGCGCCACCGTTTGGCCAAAAGAACGCCCCCGCGCGATGCGCAAGCTTGTGCTGTAAGCCGTATGCGACAGCGGGGTGACAAGGCATGCGAGAGGAGGACGAAAGGCCACGTACACATACGGTTAATAAAAAAACGTTTGCGATTTAATAACCTACTATACCCCCGTCCTGGTTTATAACTATGATTTAACTAATAAAATACAAATGCATGTCGCCAAAGATTATATAGTTGGATTCATATTTGAACATAGTTTCCAATTGTACAATTTTTATAACATGCATTAACATTTAGTTGGTTAAATATGAGGGAAAAGTATGGCACAGAATATAAAGGGGACTATAGACTAGACGGAGGTGGTAGCACACGACCGCTCTCTACGCAGCGACACAACTGACGGCCGGCTTGTAGGCGACCATTTCCTGCGTGTTCAACTGCTCTATGCGTGTGGTTGGTTGCGGTTTAGGAGGCCGCGGCGCGCTTTGCTCGCATCCCGTCGCGTGCCCTATGCTCTCGCATCCCTCCGGGTGCTCTGCCCACGTCCCTCCACGCGCGCTGCCAGTGTTTGGGGACGACGCACGATCACGAACGTTCGTGTGCATGCGTTTGCGCTGGGCGCGGCACGATGATGTAGTTACCCGCTGCAAAAGCTGCCATGCGGACGTGCCGAGAATCCACGCCGCCTGGCCCCCTTTTATTCCTGCGGCCATTTACCTTCATCTCTTGTCCCACACGACACAATAAGCACACCCATGAGGACACATACAGAGAGGACATCCAGCGGTTCCAATGGCGCTCCCCGTGGCTCCAATGGCGCTCCCAGCGGTGGACGACAACAACGGCGGGCAGTTCACCACGGAACACGTCGTGGACACCCACGTGAGGGGGAAGGCTCTCTCGGTGGTGTACACGAACGATCTGGTCTCGGTGGAGAGATCCATCCAAACTATGGAGCAGTTCCTTGCCGAGGACAAGTACCAAGTGGTCGGCTTCGACCTCGAGTACACCATGGGTCGTGCCGGGCACGATCATAAGGTTGTCGTCGCCCAGTTGTGCGTGTGACATGACATCCTCGACTCCTCATCTACCACTACCACCTGGCAACAACGCCTTGCGAGCGTTTCTCCAGGTTTATCAACAGCTCCGACTAAAGTTTCACTGCGGTCGACACCACCAACGATCTAAAAGTGCTCAAGGTTTCGTGCTTGAAATGCCCGAATCTTGTCAACATCCAAAGCCACTACAAGGTCTGGGGCAGCGACAAAAACAAACTGAACTCCCTAGTTGACCTCGCCTTGACCATCATCGACCCCTACTACATGAAGATGAAGAATGAGAGCAATAAGGACAGGAACGCCTGGCATAGTGTGTGGCATAAGAGACTGGATGAACAACATGTCAAGTACGCTGCCATGGACGCGTACACAAGCTACGTGATGTATAGGTGGATCATTGACATGACGAACTGTCTTCTTCCTAACCCAGACGAGGGATCGAGCCACATAGCAGTGGCGGGAGCATCACAAGAAGTAGATGACTAGACGATTGTTTCTCCTACTTTAGAATGCACGCAATTGTTTATTGAGATGTGTGCGAATGATCTGTATAGTCACTTATGTAATTGGACGTTTATTTTAGTTATATATATACATGTTATTCCACTGTAGATAGAGCAAATCACACGACTTATTAGCAGCAATCGTCTGTGTTATTATCGGTCTTCGCACACATTTCTGATTACAAACCTATTTGCCGCGTATCACACACATCTTGTTCAGTTGAACCGTTTCCATTGTGTTGCCTAATCACACACAGTTCATCCTAGTGAACCGTATGATATATATCACACACATCTTGTTCAGTTGAACCGTTTCTTTTGTTCCTCCTCATCCCAAACATTTAATTGAACTGAACCGTATGCCCTTCATCGCACACGCAACTAAAATCTGAACATTGTTTGATGCATCCGTCATCGCAAATGTTTTGCACCTTTTTTGATGGTTTTTTACACCCCCGTTTGCAATAAAGGCATCACACACAGTTTCGTCGAAGGGTCTCTGATCGTAGTGTCGCGTTTGGACCATCCTGCAGTAGTGATATAAGAAGACTGGCAACGTCAACAAAGGTGTATTTGATATACATGTTATTGAAGTGTACCTTACTAGTGCTCGTAGTAGCACCTAGGTATTTATACTGGTTCAGTTGCTAATATTTGTAACTCGGAGCAGGAGCTATGGAATAAATGAAGACTGGCTAAGGACGAGGTGACAATGCGTGTCAGAAATGGTTTCAAGGTTGATGTGATCACCGTCAGCACACTACCTCTACATCTACCTTCGGGATTAGTTTTAAACCTAAACAATTTTTATTTGGTGCCTGCGTTGAGCATGAACATTATATCTGGATCTTGTTTATTGCGAGACGGTTATTCATTTAAGTCAGAGACTAATGATTGTTCTATTTATATTAGTAATATCTTTTATGGTCATGCACCCCTTGTGAATGGTTTATTCTTGTTGAATCTAGAGCGTAGTGATACACATATTCATAATATTGATGCCAAAAGATGCAAAGTTAATAATGATAGTACCACATTATTGTGTCACTATCGCTTAGGTCATATTGGTGTAAAGCGCACGAAGAAACTCCATGCTGATGAACCTTTGGAATCTCTTGATTATGAATCATTTGAGACATGTGAACCATGCCTCATGGGCAAGATGACTAAAACTCCGTTCTCTGGCACAATGGAGCGAGCTAGTGAGTTATTGAAAATAATACATACCGATGTATGCGGTCCGATGAGTGTTGAAGCACGTGGTGGATATCATTATTTTCTTACCTTCACAGATGATTTGAGTAGATATGGGTATATTTACTTAATGAAACACAAGTATGAAACATTTGAGAAGTTCAAGGAATTTCATAGTGAAGTGGAGAATCATCGTAACAAGAAAATAAAGTTTATATTATATGATTATGGAGGTGAATATTTGAGTTACGAGTTTGGCATGCATTTAAGACAATGTGGAATTGTTTCACAGCTGACGCCATGATACGTCTCCAACGTATCTATAATTTTTGATTGTTCCATGCTATTATATTACTCGTTTTGGATGTTTATGGGCTTTATTATACACTTTTATATTATTTTTGGGACTAACCTATTAACCGGAGGCCCAACCCAAAATGCTGTTTTATTGCCTATTTTAGTGTTTCGAAGAAAAGGAATATCAAATGGAGTCCAAACGGAATGAAACCTTCGGGAGAGTTATTTTTGGAATGGGAGCAATCCAGAAGACTTGGAGTAGTCGTCAGGGAAGCTTCTAGGAAGCCACGAGGCAGGGAGGCGTGCCCTACGCCCTGGGCGTGTGATACGTCTCCAACGTATCTATAATTTTTGATTGCTCCATGCTATATTATCTACTGTTTTGGACTATATTGGGCTTTATTTTCCACTTTTATATTATTTTTGGTACTAATCTATTAACCGGAGGCCTAGCCCAGAATTGCTGTTTTTTGCCCTATTTCAGTGTTTTGGAGAAACAGAATATCAAACGGAGTCCAAACGGAATAAAACCTTCGGGAATATGATTTTCTCACCAAACGTGATCCAGGAGACTTGGACCCTATGCCAAGGAACAAAAGAGGCGGTCACGAGGGTGGGGGGCGCGCCCCCTAGGGCGCACCCCCTACCTCATGGGCCCCTCGGTGCTCCACCGACGTACTCCTTCCTCCTATATATACCTACGTACCCCCAATCGATCAGAACAAGAGCCAAAAACCTAATTCCACCGCTGCAACTTTCTGTATCCACGAGATCCCATCTTGGGGCCTGTTCCGGAGCTCCGCCGGAGGAAGGCCTTCATCACGGAGGGCTTCTACATCATCCTAGCCCCTCCGATGAAGTGTGAGTAGTTTACCTCAGACCTTCGGGTCCATAGTTAGTAGCTAGATGGCTTCTTCTCTCTTTTTGGATCTCAATACAAAGTTCTCCCCCTCTCTTGTGGAGATCTATTCGATGTAATCTTCTTTTTGCATTGTGTTTGTTGAGACCGATGAATTGTGGGTTTATGATCAAGTCTATCTATGAATAATATTTGAATCTTCTCTGAATTCTTTTATGTATGATCGGTTATCTTTGCAAGTCTCTTCGAATTATCCATTTGGTTTGGCCAACTAGATTGGTAGTTCTTGCCATGGGAGAAGTGCTTAGCTTTGGGTTCGATCTTGCGGTGTCCTTTCCCAGTGACAGAAGGGGCAGCAAGGCACGTATTGCATCATTGCCATAGAGGATAACAAGATGGGGTTTATTTCATATTGCATGAATTTATCTCTCTACATCATGTCATCTTGCTTAAAGCGTTACTCTGTTTTTAAGTTAATACTCTAGATGCATGCTGGATAGCGGTCGATGAGTGGAGGAATAGTAGTAGATGCAGAATCATTTCGGTCTACTTGTCACGGACGGGATGCCTATATACATGATCATACCTAGATATTCTCATAACTATGCTCAATTCTGTCAATTGCTCAACAGTAATTTGTTCACCCACCGTAGAATACTTATGCTCTTGAGAGAAGCCACTAGTGAAACCTATGGCCCCCGGGTCTATTCTCATCATACCGATCTCCATCACTTTAATCTTGCTTTGTTTTTACTTTGCCTTTAATTTTCACTTTGCGTCTTTATACCAAAAATATTATATCTATCAGATCTCACTCTCGTAAGTGACCGTGAAGGGATTGACAACCCCTAATCGCGTTGGTTGCGAGTAGCTATCGTTTTGTGCAGGTACGAGGGACTTGAGCGTGGCCTCCTACTGGATTGATACCTTGGTTCTCAAAAACTGAGGGAAATACTTACGCTACTCTGCTGCATCATCCTTTCCTCTTTGGGGAAATCCAACACAAACTCAAGAGGTAGCAAGAAGAAGTTCTGGCGCCATTGCCAGGGAGTCTACACAAAAAGTCAACATACCAAGTACCCATCACAATCCCTATCTCTCGCATTACATTATTTGCCATTTGCCTCTCGTTTTCCTCTCCCCCACTTCACCCTTGCCGTTTTATTCGCCCTCTCTCTCTCTCTATCCTCCCTCTCTATTTGCCTCTTTTCCCTCGCTATGTCAGAACCAAAAAGAGTTGGGGGTTCTCTCCAAGTTCTAGTGCTTTAGACAATCCTGCTATCTTATCTAAACTGATAAATCGGAATGCTATAGAACAACTTGCCGGAGTTATCAATGAGAACTTTAGTAATTTTGATGAACATGATTCTGGAATTTTTCGTTATTGACTTGATGAATCTTTGAAAGATGCTTGGGATAGGCTGTTAAGGATCCGGGCTAGCTATGTACCTCAATATCAAATTAAGGTCTACTTAAAAAGCTTTTATGTTGGGCTACCCGCTTCGTTCAAACAAGTTTTAGATTCTATTTTCGAGGGGGGTTTTCTTGAAGGGGACCCCATAGATACCTATGAAATAATGAAAACTATATTTGGGCACCCCATTAATGAAAAAACTGAAACCACATCTCTCTTGCTTTCTTACCAAAACGAATCTATTAAAGAGATAAAAGCTAGCCTAGATGCCGATTTCCACAACATTCTTAATATTTCTTCTACTATTAATGGACATGTACTCTGTCAAAATAGAAAGATTAATTCCATAGATAACAAGTTTGCTCTCTTTTTCTCTAAAAACAAAGATGGCAATACCTAGATCTATCCTGGCTTTTATGCCTAGCTAGGGGCATTAAACGATAGCGCTTGTTGGGAGGCAACCCAATTTTATTTTTATTCCTTGCTTTTTGCTCCTTTTTAGTAATAAATAAATTACCTAGCCTCTGTTTTTTTTGTGTTTTTTGTGTTTAATTAGTGTTTGTGCCAAGTATAACCGTTGTGAAGACTTGGGGAAAGTCTTGTTGAACTTGCTGTAAAAAACAGAAACTTTAGCGCTCACGAGAACTGCTGTCATTTTTATTTGAAGAGTGATATTTAGTTAATTCTTTTTGCATATGATTAATAGATAAATTCCTCACGTCCATAAATTTATTTTAGAATTTTGGGGTTCCAGATCTTGCGCTAGCTACAGATTACTACAGACTGTTCTGTTTTTGACAGATTCTGTTTTTCGTGTGTTGTTTGCTTATTTTGATGAATCTATGGCTAGTAAAATAGTTTATAATCCATAGAGAAGTTGGAATACATTAGGTTTAACACCAATATAAATAAATAATGAATTCATTACAGTACCTTGATGTGGTCTTTTGTTTTCTTTCGCTAACGGAGCTCACGAGTTTTCTACTTTAAGTTTTGTGTTGTGAAGTTTTCAAGTTTTGGGTGAATTCTTTTGATGGATTATGGAACAAGGAGTGGCAAGAGCCTAAGCTTGGGGATGCCCATGGCACCCCCAATGTAATCCAAGGACACCAAAAAGTCGAAGCTTGGTGATGCCCCGGGAGGCATCCCCTCTTTCGTCCACTTCCATCGGTAATTTACTTGGAGCTATATTTTTATTCACCAACATGATATGTGTTTTGCTTGGAGCGTCTTGTATTATTTGTGTCTTTGTCTCTGAGTATGCCACAATAATCCTTGCTGTACAAACCTTTGAGAGAGCCATACATGAATTAAAATTTGATAGAATACTCTATGTGCTTCACTTATATCTTTTGAGCTAAGTAGTTTTGATCTATGTGCTTCACTTATATCTTTTGAGCGTTATAATTTTGCTCTATGTGCTTCACTTAGATCTTTTAGAGCACGGTGGTGGATTTGTTTTAAAGAAACTATTGATCTCTCATGCTTCACTTAAATTATTTTGAGAGTCTTAATAGCATGGTAATTTGCTTAATAATAATATGCTTGGTATTCAAGATTTGTGAAACTTTCTTTTGAGTATGTTGAATACTAAGAAAAGATTGAAGCATGATAATTGTTTTGAGATATGAAGGTGATAATATTAAAGTCATGCTAGTTGAGTAGTTGTGAATTTAAAGAATACTTGTGTTAAAGTTTGTGATTCCCGTAGCATGCACGTATGGTGAACCGTTATGTGATGAAGTCAGAGCATGATTTATTTATTGATTGTCTTCCTTATGAGTGGCGGTCGGGGATGAGCGATGGTCTTTTCCTACCAATCTATCCCCCTAGGAGCATGCGCGTAATACTTTGCTTTGATAACTTCTAGATTTTTGCAATAAGTATATGAGTTCTTTATGACTAATGTTGAGTCCATGGATTATACACACTCTCACCCTTCCACCTTTGCTAGCCTCTCTAATACCGCGCACCTTTCGCTGGTATCATACACCTACCATATACCTTCCTCAAAACAGCCACCATACCTACCTATTATGGCATTTCCATAGCCATTCCGAGATATATTGCCATGCAACTTTCCACCATCTAGTTCATCATGACACATTCATCATTGTCATATTGCTTAGCATGATCATGTAGTTGACATAGTATTTGTGGCAAAGCCACCGTTCATAATTTCTTCATACTTGTCACTCTTGATTCATTGCATATCCCGGTACACCGCCGGAGGCATCCATATAGAGTCATACTTTGTTTTAGAATCGAGTTGTAATCATTGAGTTGTAAATAAATAAAAGTGTGATGATCATCATTTAATAGAGCATTGTCCCAATAAAAGAGAAAGGCCAAAGAAAAAAAAGAGAAGGCCCCAAAAAAAGAAAATAAATAAAAAGGGGCAATGCTACTATCCTTTTACCACACTTGTGCTTCAAAGTAGCACCATGATCTTCATAGTAGAGAGTCTCTCATGTTATCACTTTCATATACTAGTGGGAATTTTACATTATAGAACTTGGCTTGTATATTCCAATGATGGGCTTCCTCAAATTGCCCTAGGTCTTCGTGAGCAAGCAAGTTGGATGCACACCCACTTAGTTTCTTTTTGAGCTTTCATACATTTATAGCTCTAGTGCATCCGTTGCATGGCAATCCCTACTCACTCAAATTGATATCTATTGATGGGCATCTCCATAGCCCGTTGATACGCCTAGTTGATGTGAGACTATCTTCCCCTCCTTTTTGTCTTCTCCACAACCACCATTCTATTCCACCTATAGTGCTATATCCATGGCTCACACTCATGTATTGTGTGAAGATTGAAAAAGTTTTGAAAAAGTTAGAGTATGAAACAATTGCTTGGCCTGTCATCGGGGTTGTGCATCATTTAAATACTTTGTGTGGTGAAGATGGAGCATACCCAGACTATATGATTTTGTAGGGATAACTTTGTTTGGCCATGTTATTTTGAGAAGACATAATTGCTTTGTTAGTATGCTTGAAGTATTATTATTTTGATGTCAATATAAACTTTTGTCTTGAATCTTTCTAATCTGAATATTCATATCACAATTAAGAAGATTTGCATTGAAATTATGCCAAGTAGCACTCCGCATCAAAAATTATCTTTTTATCATTTACCTACTCGAGGACGAGCAGGAATTAAGCTTTGGGATGCCTGATACGTCTCAAACGTATCTATAATTTTTGATTGCTCCATGCTATATTATCTACTGTTTTGGACTATATTGGGCTTTATTTTCCACTATTATATTATTTTGGGACTAACCTATTAACCGGAGACCCAGCCCAGAATTGCTGTTTTTTGCCTATTTCAGTGTTTCGTAGAAACAGAATATCAAACGGAGTCCAAACGGAATAAGACATTCCGGAACGTGATTTTCTCACCGAACGTGATCCAGGAGACTTGGACCCTATGCCAAGGAACAAAAGAGGCGGTCACGAGGGTGGGGGGTGCCCCCCTAGGGCGTGCCCCCCTTCCTCGTGGGCCCCTCGGTGCTCCACCGATGTACTCCTTCCTCCTATATATACCTACGTACCCCCAAACGATCAGAACAGGAGCCAAAAACCTAATTCCACCGCCGCAACTTTCTGTATCCACGAGATCCCATCTTGGGACCTGTTCCGGAGCTCCGCCGGAGGAAGGCCGTCATCACGGAGGGCTTCTACATCATCCTAGCCCCTCCGATGAAGTGTGAGTAGTTTACCTTAGACCTTCGGGTCCATAGTTAGTAGCTAGATGGCTTCTTCTCTCTTTTTGGATCTCAATACAAAGTTCTCCCCCTCTCTTGTGGAGATCTATTCGATGTAATGTTCGTTTTGCGGTGTGTTTGTTGAGACCGATGAATTGTGGGTTTATGATCAAGTCTATCTATGAATAATATTTGAATCTTCTCTGAATTCTTTTATGTATGATTGGTTATCTTTGCAAGTCTCTTCGAATTATCCGTTTGGTTTGGCCAACTAGATTGGTAGTTCTTGCCATGGGAGAAGTGCTTAGCTTTGGGTTCGATCTTGCGGTGTCCTTTCCCAGTGAAAGAAGGGGCAGCAAGGCACGTATTGCATCGTTGCCATCGAGGATAACAAGATGGGGTTTATTTCATATTGCATGAATTTATCTCCCTACGTCATGTCATCTTGCTTAAAGCGTTACTCTGTTTTTAACATAATACTCTAGATGCATGCTGGATAGCGGTCGATGAGTGGAGTAATAGTAGTAGATGCAGAATTGTTTCGGTCTACTTGTCACGGACGCGATGCCTATATACATGATCATACCTAGATATTCTCATGACTATGCTCAATTCTGTCAATTGCTCAACAGTAATTTGTTCACCCACCGTAGAATACTTATGCTCTTGAGAGAAGCCACTAGTGAAACCTATGGCCCCCGGGTCTATTCTCATCATATCAATCTCCATCACTTTAATCTTGCTTTGTTTTTACTTTGCCTTTACTTTTCACTTTGCATCTTTATACCAAAAATACCAAAAATATTATATCTATCAGATCTCACTCTCGTAAGTGACCGTGAAGGGATTGACAACCCCTAATCGCATTGGTTGCAAGTCGCTATCGTTTTGTGCAGGTACGAGGGACTTGAGCGTGGCCTCCTACTGGACTGATACCTTGGTTCTCAAAAACTGAGGGAAATACTTACGCTACTCTGCTACATCATCCTTTCCTCTTCAGGGAAATCCAACGCAAGCTCAAGAGGTAGCACACCCCCCACCCTCATGGGCCCCTCGTGGCTCCCCTGACCGACTTCTCTCGCCTATATATGTCCATATACCCTAAACACATCAAGGAGCAGAATAGATCGGGAGTTCCGCTGCCGCAAGCCTCTGTAGCCACCAAAAACCAATCGGGACCCTGTTTCGGCACCCTGCCGGAGGGGGAATCCCTCTCCGGTGGCCATCTTTATCATCCCGGTGCTCTCCATGATGAGGAGGGAGTAGTTCTCCCTCGTGGCTGAGGGTATGTACCAGTAGCTATGTGTTTGATCTCTCTCTCTCTCTCTCGTGTTCTTGAGGTGGCACGATCTTGATGTATCGCGAGCTTTGCTATTATAGTTGGATCTTATGATGTTTCTCCCCCTCTACTCTCTTGTGATGAACTTAGTTTTCCCTTTGAAGATATCTTATCGGATTGAGTCTTTAAGGATTTTAGAACACTTGATGTATTTCTTGCATGTGCTTATCTGTGGTGACAATGGGATATCAGGTGATCCACTTGATGTATGTTTTGGTGATCAACTTGCGAGTTCCGTGACCTCGTGAACTTATGCATAGGGGTTGGCACACGTTTTCGTTTTGACTCTCCGGTAGAAACTTTGGGGCACTCTTTGAAGTTCTTTGTGTTGGTTGAATAGATGAATCTGAGATTGTGTGATGCATATCGTATAATCATACCCACAGATACTTGAGGTGACATTGGAGTATCTAGGTGACATTAGGGTTTTGGTTGATTTGTGTCTTAAGGTGTTATTCTAGTACGAACTCTAGGATAGATTGAATGGAAAGAATAGCTTCGTGTTATTTTACTACAGACTCTTGAATAGATCGATCAGAAAGGATAACTTTGAGGTGGTTTCGTACCCTACCATAATCTCTTCGTTTGTTCTCCGCTATTAGTGACTTTGGAGTGACTCTTTGTTTCATGTTGAGGGATAGTTATATGATCCAATTATGTTATTATTGTTGAGAGAACTTGCACTAGTGAAATTATGAACCCTAGGCCTTGTTTCAACGCATTGCAATACCGTTTGTGCTCACTTTTATCATTAGTTACCTTGCTGTTTTTATATTTCCAGATTACAAAAACCTATACCTATCATCCATATTGCACATGTATCACCATCTCTTCGCCGAACTAGTGCACCTATACAATTTACCATTGTATTGGGTGTGTTGGGGACACAAGAGACTCTTTGTTATTTGGTTGCAGGGTTGTTTGAGAGAGACCATCTTCATCCTACGCCTCCCACGGATTGATAAACCTTAGGTCATCCACTTGAGGGAAATTTGCTACTGTCCTACAAACCTATGCACTTGGAGGCCCAACAACATCTACAAGAAGAAGGTTGTGTAGTAGACATCACGCCACCTGGAACACCACAACGTAACCGTGTATCCGAACGTCGTAATCGTACTCTATTGGATATGATGCGTTCTATGATGTCTCTTACCAATTTTCCACTATCGTTTTGGGTTATGCATTAGAGACAGCCGCATTCACTTTAAAATAGGGCATCATCTAAATCCGTTGAGACGACACCGTATGAGTTGTGGTTTGGCAAGAAACGTAAGTTGTCATTTCTTAAAGTTTGGGGATGCGACGCTTATGTCAAGAGGCTTTAGCCTGATAAGCTCGAATTCAAAGCGGAGAAGTGTGTCTTCATAGGATACCTAAAGAGACCATTAGATATACCTTCTACCACAGATCCGAGGGCAAGATCTTTGTTTCCAAGAATGGGTCCTTTCTAGAGAAGGAGTTTCTCTCGAAAGAAGTGAGTGGGAGTAAAGTAGAACTTGATGAGGTAATTGTACCTTCTCTCGAATTGGAAGGTAGCACATCACAGAAAGAAGTTCCCATGATGCCTACACCAACCGAAGAGGAAGCTAATGATGATGATCATGAAACTTTGGATCAAGTTACTACTGAACTTCGTAGGTCGACTAGGGTACGTTCTGCACCAGAGTGGTATGGTAATCCAGTCCTGGAAATCATGTTGTTAGACACTGCTAAACCTACGAACTATGATGAAGCTATGATGAGCCCGAATTTCGACAAATGGCTTCAGGCCATGAAATCCGAGATAGGATCCATGTATGAGAACAAAGCATGGACTTTGGTGGACTTGCCTGATGATTGGCAAGCCATTGAGAATAAATGGATCTTTAAGAAGAAGACAGACGCTGATGGTAATGTCACTGTCTATAAAGGTTGACTTGTTGCAAAGGGTTTCTGACAAGTTCAAGGGGTTGACTACGATGAGACTTTCTACTCGTAGCTATGCTTAAGTTTGTTAGAATTATGTTAGCTATCACCGCATTTTATGACTATGAGATCTGGCAAATGGACGTCAAAACGACATTCCTTAACGGGTTTCTTAAGGAAGAGTTGTACATGATGCAACCAGAAGGTTTGTCGATCCTAAGGATGCTAACAAAGTATGCAAGCTCCAGCGATCCATCTTATTATGGACTAGTGCAAGCATCTCGGAGTTGGAATATTCGCTTTGATGAGGTGATCAAAGCTTTTGGTTTTATACAAACTTAAGGAGAATCTTGTATTTACAATAAAGTGAGTGGGAGCGTTGTAGCATTTCTAATATTACATGTGGATGACATATTGTTTATTGGAAATGATATAGAATTTCTTGAAAGCATAAAAGGATATTTGAACAAGAGCTTTTCAATGAAAGACCTCGGTGAAGTTGCTTACATATTGGGCATCAAAATCTATAGATATAGATCAAGATGCTTAATAGGACTTCCACAAAGCACATACCTTGAAAAGGTTTTGAAGAAGTTCAAAATGGATCAATCAAAGAAAGGGTCCTTGATTGTATTGCAAGGTGTGAAGTTGAGTAAGACTCAATGCCCAACCACAAGAGAAGAAAGAGAAAGGATGAAAGCCATTCCCTATGCCTCAGCCATATGCTCTATAATGTATGCCATGCTGTGTACCAGACCTGATGTGTGCCTTTCCATAAGTCTGGCAGGGAGGTACCAAAGTGATCTAGGAGTAGATCACTGGACAGTGGTAAAGAACAGCCTGAAGTACATGAAAAGGACTAAGGACATGTTTCTCGCTTATGTAGGTGATGAAGAGCTTGTCGTAAAGGGCTATGTCAATGCTAGCTTCACACAGATCTGCATGACTCTATGTCTCATACCAAATATGTATTTATATTGAATGGTGGAGCGGTCAGTTGGTGCAGGTCTAAGAAGAGCATTGTGGCGAGATCTACTTTAAGATCCCAAATTTTCAATTTGGAATGTTATACATTAGACCATCATTGCATTCATAATTTATTTGCTTTTGGTTTTGATCCTAGAAATTCCACGCAATTCAAGGACCCACGGAGAGAGTTGGGGATTTCGTTATTTTCATATTTGAGTTTTCTCAAATTTTGCGAATAGGATCATTTGATTTTAATTATTTTATCATCAATTATTTCTATTACAAAAATATGAGAGAGGGAATAAAATGACTTTCCCAAAATAAATAAATATTGAGGATTTAATAATAAAATCAAATAAGATTTTATTTCAGAGTTTTTCGGTATTTTATTTGAATTTAGGGAAAATGTGCGTTTTTCAAAATTGCATTTAGGCCCCAAATAAATGTTCCCCGTGTGCGGCTTGATTTTAGAAGCCCGGGAAAATTTATTTCGGGATTTTTGGAGTCCGTTTAGTATTTCTTTTATTTGTTTTTCTGCACGGAATAATTAAAAAAAACGCGAACCGACTTTGGGCCGTACCCGAGCGGGACTCCGCCCGGGAGCAGCCTTTAAATAGCCGCCGCCCGAGCCACCCCAGCCCACCAGAGCCACCGCCAACCCTAACCCTAGCCGCGCCTCGATCCGCACGCCCGACGCCGCCGTCGACCCGCCTCCCGAGGTAAAAAAAAGGGGTCGCGGTTTTATTTTTTTTTTTAGTTTCGGTTTTTTTAAATAGATCGGTTTAGCATAACTTTTCGCTCGTTTATCGGAACCAGGCGATTCGAGTGCCTGGAGTTTCGTCTCGAAACCCTCTATCCGTTTAACCAACTTAAACAAGTTTTTGCCTCTATAAAAATTGCCCTAGATCCAGAATAGTAAACGAAGCTTGTTTCTTTTGCCGTTTGACTTTCGTTGCTTCGTTTGATTTGATTCTTTTTGCAAACCGGAGTTCTTAAGTTGAACTTTCTGGTTAGATCTCTTATTTGAGTTTTACCCGTGCATTAGATGAATACTTATTGTATGCTTGTTTGTTTGTCTACGATAGAATACCCGGAGTACGCCGCCTGTTACTTCGAATCTCTAGGTTTCGCGGATCATCAACAAGGCAAGTAACACTTTGATCATACCTCCTACTACCCAGTTTTATTGCATTAGATCAATCCTCAAACATTGCATGATTAGGATCTAATTAAATTGTGGGATGGGAAGTAGTTGAGGTAGTACCTATTACCTGTTGTATTATCAAACCTTTGGGAGTTACTTCTACGTTTGCCTATTATGCCATGCTATGCTAGTAGACGTGGATTGGGTGAGTGATATCCATGACAGATGTGAGTTTGTTAATTAATGGTTTATCTAAGGTGGCTACTTAAACACACATCTGGGTGGATTGAGGTACCTGGGTATTCCAGGATTGCCTGTTTTTCTTTATGGACCGCTACCCAGGCCCAAAGGGATCATGAGATTTTTCATACTAGAAACTTCCGTGTGCAGCCACAAGCTATTATGGGCTCTAGCATAGTTGATTAAGTCGTGCGATCTCTTACAGGGTAGACTAGCAGATGTAGGGGAAAGTAGGTGTAACGGTCTATCCATCGTAAGGTGCTAGCGCTTCTGAAAGACTATGTCTCGGTCATCCGTCTTCTCAAACACCATGTAGTGCGAGAAACCAAACGGAGGCGATCGAGTCTTGTGGGGAAAAGTGCGCAAACCTCTGCAGAGTGTATAAACTAATCATGGTTAGCCGTGTCCCCGGTTATGGATAGCTTGAGTATCTAGTACTTGGATTATCATGTGAATCTCAACATGTTACTCTAAAAATTAATTTTGTTGGGTTTTGTTTAATGATGATGCTTAATTGGGATTGAGGATGCTGTCAACCATTCTCAATGTTTAACAACTACCATGATAGTTAAATAAATTTATTCCTTTGCAGTAGGGAAAAATTGGCTTTTCGCAAAACTGTAACCATAGAGCTTTCCACCAGCCAAATATGCACATAGTATAGCTGTTTCATTCCATTACTCTCTATGTGTTACTTTGCCAGCATATTCCATGTGCTGACCTGTTTCGGGCGGCAACGTTAATGTTGCAGACTTTTCAGACGACGATTAAGGAGTTTTAGGTCATGGTTCTATACTCAGTGATGCCGTTGGAGTTGATGGACTCACTTATCTTCCAAGCCTTCCGCTGTTATAGTTATTAGATGGCCTTAAGCCATATTTATTGTAATAAGTTCTCTATTGAGACACTCGATGTAATAAGTGTGTGATTGCTACTCTGTTATAAATCCTTATAGCTGTTTCATTCCATTACTCTCTATGTGTTACTTTGCCAGCATATTCCATGTGCTGACCCGTTTCGGGCTGCAACGTTAATGTTGCAGACTTTTCAGACGACGATTAAGGAGTTTTAGGTCATGGTTCTATACTCAGTGATGCCGTTGGAGTTGATGGACTCACTTATCTTCCAAGCCTTCCGCTGTTATAGTTATTAGATGGCCTTAAGCCATATTTATTGTAATAAGTTCTCTATTGAGACACTCGATGTAATAAGTGTGTGATTGCTACTCTGTTATAAATCCTCTGAGTACTATGTGGTGTCAGCATTACTGATTCAGGGATGATACCTGAGCACAGAGATCAGACCGTTTGAGGTCTGGTCGCTACAGAGATGGTATCAGAGCACACGCTGACTGTAGGACACGACCACCAAGCTAAAGACCTAGATCACTATTCACTCTCTTCTCTTCTGACCTCTCATCTTTTCTACTCTTTAGGATGGTGGATGCAAGGAACAAGTTCACGCAACCGGATGACGATACACCCTTTGGACGTCACTTGAAGGATGTCACTAGATACCTGAACATAGGAGTACCAAGCTTCACCGGAACCTACAACGCCACTTTACCTGAAGAAGAGCGTTGTATGATTCAAGTTCAAGTTCCAGGAAGGACGTTCATGCCAGTCACTGAGCCCATAGAGTTTTCTTTTGATGCACCAACTTGGAGTCTAGGAAAGAGCATGGCAGCTCACATCGCCATGGGACACATTGGAGAAGTCTACCGCAATGATCTCAAGGATACTATCTACCAGATTTGTGGGTGCCGAGATGAACACTGGGAGATGATCAGCACCAGGAAGGATAGATCAGTTGCAGCTTTTATCTAGGAGTTAAACCAGCACATTCGACGACAGGAGAACCAGATGTGCGCCGACATGATAGAGCTGAAGAAGGCAAGGACAAGAATCAAGGAACTAGATGAAAAACTTAAGGCTACACGTGAAGATTATGAAGAAGAAATTGAAGTATTGGTGGAGAAGAATGACGATCTGATCAAGAAGATCGGGATATTTATGGGAGGCCCTACACTAGTAGATGAAGACGAAGAACCCAAGGAGATTCGCCTGGAAGACTACATCATCATCGACGACACCGACTCGGACCTAGATGACAGCGATGATGACTATGTTGATGAAGCCGGAGCAGATATCATGGAGTCTGCAACCGAAGAATATTTCTAGTAGACCACCTCATCAGTAGTAGTAGTCCACCATGTAAATACAGTAGTCCGAGCACTTTTGCGACAGTTAGATCGATTGTATGCCCTTGTTTGAATGAATGAAGTGAATTGTTTGCTTTTGCCTCATGTGCATATGGGTAGTGTTTTCTCTTTAAACCCCCTCTATTCTAAACTCTCATCTTTTCTAAACCCTCAGATGCCTCCGAGACGTGACCCCGGATTTACCTTTCCACCGGAGCTCACCCAGTTGATCCAGTAGCAGAACACATTGATGCAGTTGCTAGTCCAGAATCAGAATCAGGGGAACAACAACAACAACCCACCACCACCACCACCTGTTGATCACTTAGCCCGTTTTCTTAGGCTGAATCCGCCGGTGTTTTCCAGTAGCACCGAGACGATAGTAGCAGATGATTGGCTCCACAAGACAGCTAGAGAGTTGACCACAGCAGGATGCACAGATGCGGAGAAGGTGAAGTTTGCCGCACATCAGCTTGAAGGACCCGCAACATCATGGTGGGAGAATTTCACAGCCACTTTCCCTGTCGACACTGTCACTTGGGACCAGTTTCAGCAGGCTTTTCGTACTGCCCATGTTTCAGCAGGAGCTATGGCCATGAAGAAGCGTGAGTTTCGCAACTTGCGCCAAGGAAGACGAACAGTTGGCCAGTATGTGGAGGACTTTAGTAAATTAGCACGTTATGCCCCAGATGACGTTGCTACGGATGCAGCTAAGCAGGAGAAGTTTCTGGAAGGACCGAATGATGAGTTGAGCATGCAGTTGATGATAGCAACCTTCAACAACTACCAGGAGTTGGTAGACCGTGCTCTTATGATTGAAGGCAAGCAGCAGCAAATTGAGAACCGCAAGAGGAAGTATGGACAAGGGAAGTACAATTCTGGAGCCCAGCAGAAGCCACGTTTTACCCCTAGATCGGGAGGACATTTTCAGCATACCCATGGAGGAGGTAGCTCGCACAATCACAACGGCACCAAGAATGGTAATGGCAATGGAGGAAGCAATGGCCAGAACCGTACCAACCCATCAACCCCAGCCAAGAAGGACCTGAGCCAAGTCACTTGCTTTAAGTGCCAGAAGACCGGACATTATGCCAATGAATGTCCTGAAGGCCAGAATGGCAATGGAAGCTCTGGGAAGAAGCCGAACCCTTTCAACAGGGGACAGGTGAACCACGTTAACGTGGAGGAGGTTGAAGAGCAACCGGATGCAGTAATCCGTAAGTTTTTGGTTAAGTCATTTACTGCACTCGTTATTTTTGATACTGGTGCATCACATTCATACATATCAAGGGGATTTGTGGATAAGTATAACCTGCCCACTAAGGTTCTTAGAACACCTATGATAGTAAGCTCACCAGGAGCGGAGTATATGGCCAGTCAAGGATGTTTTCAAGTGCCATTGAGTATAGGTAGGCATGTGTTTCCCTCGGATTTAATCATTTTGGAATCACAAGGATTGGATGTAATTATGGGTATGGATTGGCTGTCGATGTACGGAGGAAACATTGATTGCGCCAGTAAGACAATTTTGCTTACTACCCCAGAAGGGAGAAGGATCAAGTATGTATCCCGACATGTGCCAAAAGGGACTCAAGTAAATTGTTTAACAGGAGTTGTGCAGGAGGAGGTACCAGTGGTAAGGTATTTCCCTGAAGTATTTCCAGAAGAGTTGCCAGGCATGCCACCAGATAGAGATATTGAGTTTTTGATTGAGCTATTGCCATGCACAGGGCCAATATCAAAGAGACCATACAGGATGCCTGCAAAGGATTTGGTGGAGATTAAGAAGCAGATTAAGGAGTTACTGGATAAAGGTTATATTTGCCCAAGTTCTTTGCCTTGGGGATCACCAGTACTTCTAGTGGAGAAAAAGGATGGATCGTTAAGGATGGTTGTTGATTATCGAGGATTGAATGAAGTAACCATCAAGAACAAGTACCCACTACCAATGATCAATGATCTGTTTGATCGATTGCAAGGAGCTAAGGTATTTTCCAAGATCGATCTGCGATCAGGATACCACCAGTTGAAGATTCGAGAACAGGATATACCTAAGACAGCTTTTACCACCAGGTATGGGCTGTACGAGTATACCGTTATGTCATTTGGTCTGACTAACGCACCTGCCTATTTTATGAACATGATGAACACAGTGTTTATGGAGTTCTTGGATAAGTTCATCGTGGTGTTCATTGATGATATTCTGGTTTACTCGAAAAGTGAAGAAGAGCATAAGGAGCATTTGCGATTGGTACTTGAGAAGCTCAGAGAACATCAGTTGTATGCCAAGTTCAGCAAATGTGAGTGTTGGTTGAAGGAAGTAGGATTCCTCGGACATGTTATATCCGGAGAAGGTATATCAGTAGATCCCACTAAAGTTGATACCATGACCAAGTGGGAGGCACCAACAACAGTTGGAGAGATTCGGAGTTTCCTTGGACTCGCAGGATACTACCGGAGATTCATTGATAATTTCTCAAAGATTGCGAAGCCTATTACGGAGTTATTAAAGAAGGATACCAAGTTCATATGGACTGAGGAGTGTGAGGCTAGTTTCCAGGAGTTGAAGAAATGCTTGGTTACTTCACCAGTGTTGATTTTGCCAGACCATACCAAGGATTATGAGGTGTACTGTGACGCTTCACGTCGAGGACTTGGAGCAGTGCTTATGCAGGAAGGGAGAGTTGTTTCATATGCCTCAAGACAACTGAAACCTCACGAGTTGAATTATGCTACGCATGATTTGGAGTTAGCAGCCGTAGTGCATGCACTGAAGACTTGGAGACATTTCCTCATTGGAAATCATTGTGAGGTGTACACGGATCACAAGAGTTTGAAGTACATTTTCACGCAGAAGGAGTTGAACCTCAGACAAAGGAGATGGTTGGAGCTCATCAAGGATTATGATATGAGATTGCATTACCATCCCGGAAAAGCTAATGTAGTAGCTGACGCATTAAGCCGCAAAAGCCATGTCAATACACTAATGACGGGAGAAATACCAAGGGAGTTAGCCGAAAATCTTCGTGAACTATGTTTGGAAATAGTTCCGAGAGGCTATGTAGCAGCATTGGAGATTCAGTCAACTTTGATGGATAGAATCAGAGAAGCTCAGAAGACTGACAAGGAGATTGCCTCTATAAAGGAGAAAATAGCGAAGGAAAGGCTAAAGGATTTCGTGAGGATGAGCACGACACCCTATGGTTTGAAGACCGTGTTTATGTGCCCAATGACCCGGAGATCAGGAAGTTGATTCTGCAAGAGGCACACGATTCACCATATTCGATTCACCCAGGAAATACCAAGATGTATTTGGATTTGAAGGATATTTTCTGGTGGACCGGAATGAAGAAAGATATTGCGGAGTATGTAGCAGTTTGTGATGTATGTCAGAGAGTAAAGGCAGAGCATCAGAAGCCAGCAGGATTGCTACAGCCATTGCCGATACCCGAATGGAAGTGGGATAAGTTAGGCATGGATTTTATCACGGGATTACCCAGGACTCATTCAAGCTATGACTCGATTTGGGTTGTAGTTGATCGGTTGACGAAAGTAGCTCATCTCATCCCGGTAAAGACCACTTACACCAGTGCTAAGTTGGCAAAGATATACATGACCAGGATTGTATGCTTACATGGAGTTCCGAGGAGTATAGTATCAGATAGAGGAACCCAGTTTACCTTAAGGTTCTGGAATCAGTTGCACGAAACTTTGGGTACCAGGCTAGAGTTCAGCACAGCTTTTCATCCACAGACAGACGGACAGACCGAGAGAGTCAATCAGATTTTGGAGGACATGCTGAGAGCTTGTGCGCTAGATTATGGATCTAGTTGGGACGAGAATTTGCCGTATGCAGAGTTCTCTTACAACAACAGTTATCAATCTAGTTTAAAGATGGCCCCTTTCGAAGCCTTGTATGGAAGGAGGTGCAGGACACCGTTGACGATGGATGAAGTTGGAGACCGCCAGTTGTTTGGACCTGGCTTGATTAAGGAGTCTGAACAGAAGGTGAAATTGATTCGCGATAGGCTCAAGATAGCCCAGTCCAGACAGAAGAGTTATGCAGATTCTAAACGCAAGGAGACAGTTTACGAAGTTGGAGATAGAGCTTATCTTCGAGTATCCCCACTTCGGGGAACAAAGTGCTTTGGTGTTAAAGAAAAGTTAGCGCCACGATTTGTAGGACCATATCGAGTATTGGAACGTATGGGAGAAGTGGCCTACAAGTTGGAATTGCCTGAAGGATTGTTAGGAGTTCATGATGTGTTCCACGTTTCTCAGTTGAAGAAGTGCCACGCAGAGATGGCTGACATACCCTTGAGAGACACCGTGCCATTGGAAGCAATTCAGTTGGATAACGATTTGACCTATGAGGAGAAACCATTTAAGATTCTAGAGTATGCCAGTCGAGTCACCCGAAGCAAGGTTATCAAGTTTTGCAAGGTTCAATGGAGCCACCACACGAAGGATGAAGCCACCAGGGAGCGAGAGAAAGATGAACCCTAGCCGCGCCACGATCCGCGCGCCCGCCGCCGCCGCCGGAGCCGCCGCCGACCCGCCTCCCGAGGTAAAAAAAGGGGTCGCGGTTTTATTTTTTTTAGTTTCGTCTTTTTAAATAGATCGATTTTTCCGGTTTATTTATTTAGCGAGCATTCGTCCGTTCGTTCGTTCTAGCGAACGTTCGTCATTTTTCTTTTTCTCAGATTAAATCCGCGATTTTTCTGATCGCGATTCCTCATCCGATTTTCATTTTAGTATAACTTTTCGCTCGTTTATCGGAATCAGGCGATTCAAGCGCCTGGAGTTTCGTCTCGAAACCCTCTATCCGTTTAACCAACTTAAACAAGTTTTTGCCTTTGTAAAAATTTCCCTAGATCCAGAATAGTAAACGAAGCTTGTTTCTTTTGCCGTTTGACTTTCGTTGCTTCGTTTGATTTGATTCTTTTTGCAAACCGGAGTTCTTAAGTTGAACTTTCTGGTTAGATCTCTTATTTGAGTTTTACCCGTGCATTAGATGAATACTTATGGTATGCTTGTTGTTTGTCTGCGATAGAATACCGGAGTGCGCCGCCTGTTACTTCGAATCTCTAGGTTTCGCGGATCATCAACAAGGCAAGTAACACTTTGATCATACCTCCTACTACCCAGTTTTATTGCATTAGATCAATCCTCAAACATTGCATGATTAGGATCTAATTAAATTGTGGGATGGGAAGTAGTTGAGGTAGTACCTATTACCTGTTTATTATCAAACCTTTGGGAGTTACTTCTACGTTTGCCTATTATGCCATGCTATGCTAGTAGACGTGGATTGGGTGAGTGATATCCATGACAGATGTGAGTTTGTTAATTAATGGTTTATCTAAGGTGGCAACTTAAACACACATCTGGGTGGATTGAGGTACCTGGGTATTCCAGGATTGCCTGTTTTTCTTTATGGACCGCCACCCAGGCCCAAAGGGATCATGAGATTTTTCATACTAGAAACTTCCGTGTGCAGCCACAAGCTATTATGGGCTCTAGCATAGTTGATTAAGTCGTGCGAACTCTTACAGGGTAGACTAGCAGATGTAGGGGAAAGTAGGTGTAACGGTCTATCCATCGTAAGGTGCTAGCGCTTCTGAAAGACTATGTCTCGGTCATCCGTCTTCTCAAACACCATGTAGTGCGAGAAACCAAACGGAGGCGATCGAGTCTTGTGGGGAAAAGTGCGCAAACCTCTGCAGAGTGTATAAACTAATCATGGTTAGCCGTGTCCCCGGTTATGGACATCTTGAGTATCTAGTACTTGGATTATCATGTGAATCTCAACATGTTACTCTAAAATTAATTTTGTTGGGTTGTTTAATGATGATGCTTAATTGGGATTGAGAATGCTGTCAACCATTCTCAATGTTTAACAACTACCCATGATAGTTAAATAAATTTATTCCTTTGCAGTAGGGAAAAATTGGCTTTACGCAAAACTGTAACCATAGAGCTTTCCACCAGCCAAATATGCACATAGTATAGCTGTTTCATTCCATTACTCTCTATGTGTTACTTTGCCAGCATATTCCATGTGCTGACCTGTTTCGGGCGGCAACGTTAATGTTGCAGACTTTTCAGACGACGATTAAGGAGTTTTAGGTCATGGTTCTATACTCAGTGATGCCGTTGGAGTTGATGGACTCACTTATCTTCCAAGCCTTCCGCTGTTATAGTTATTAGATGGCCTTAAGCCATATTTATTGTAATAAGTTCTCTATTGAGACACTCGATGTAATAAGTGTGTGATTGCTACTCTGTTATAAATCCTCCGAGTACTGTGTGGTGTCAGCATTACTGATCCAGGGATGACACCTGAGCACAGAGATCAGACTGTTTGAGGTCTGTTCACTACATCTACATGTGAAGCGGAGTATATAGTTGCTTCGGAAGCAACACAAGGAGTCTGGATGAAGGAGTTCATATCCGATCTGGGTATAATACCTAGTGCATCGGGATCCAATGACTATCTTTTGTGACAACATTGGAGCTATTACCATTGCCAAGGAGCCCGGGTTTCACAAGAGAACCAAGCACATCAAGCGCCGCTTCAACTCCATTCTTAATTATGTTAAGGATGGAGACATAGAACTTTGCAAAGTACATACGGATCTGAATGTGACAAACCCATTGACTAAACCTCTTCCACAGGCAAAACATGATCAACACCAAGACTCCATGGGTCTTAGATTCATAACTATTTAAACTAGATTATTGACTCTAGTGTGCTACCTCTTGAGCATGCGTTGGTTTTCCCTTGAAGAGGAAAGGGTGATGCAGCAAAGCAGCGTAAGTATTTCCCTCAGTTTTTGAGAACCAAGGTATCAATCCAGTAGGAGACCACGCGCGAGTCACCTCGTACCTACACAAACAAATAAGAACCTCACAACCAACGCGATAAAGGGGTTGTCAATCCCTTCACGGCCACTTGCAAGAGTGAGATCTTATAGAGATAATAATAATAAGATAAATTTTTTTGGTATTTTTATGATATAGATTGAAATTAAAGATTGCAAAACAAAATAGATTGGAAACTTGTATGAGGGAAAATAGACCCGAGGGCCATAGGTTTCACTAGTGGCTTCTCTCAAGATAGTATAAGTATTACGGTGGGTGAACAAATTACTGTCGAGCAATTGATAGAAAAGCGAATAATTATGAGAATATCTAGGTATGATCATGTATATAGGCATCACGTCCGTGACAAGTAGACCGACTCCTACCTGCATCTACTACTATTACTCCACACATCGACCGCTATCCAGCATGCATCTAGAGTATTAAGTTCATAAGAGCAGAGTAACGCTTTTAGCAAGATGACATGATGTAGAGGGATAAACTCATGCAACATGATATAAACCCCATCTTTTTATCCTCGATGGCAACAATACAATACGTGTCGTTTCCCTTTCTGTCACTAGGATCGAGCACCGCAAGATTGAACCCAAAGCTAAGCACTTCTCCTATTGCAAGAAAGATCAATCTAGTAGGCCAAACCAAACTGAAAATTCGAAGAGACTTGCAAAGATAACCAATCATACATAAAATAATTCAGAGAAGAGTCAAATATTGTTCATAGATAAACTTGATCATAAACCCACAATTCATCAGATCTCGACAAACACACCGCAAAAGAAGATTACATCGAATAGATCTCCAAGAGAATCGAGGAGAACTTTGTATTGAGATCCAAAGAGAGAGAAGAAACCATCTAGCTAATAACTATGGACCCGAAGGTCTGAGGTAAACTACTCACACATCATCGGAGGGGCCATGGAGTTGATGTAGAGGCCCTCCGTGATCAATGCCCCCTCCGACGGAGCTCCGAAAAAGGCCCCAAGATGGGATCTCTTGGGTACAGATGGTTGCGGCGGTGGAAATAGGGTTTCATGGTGCTCCTGGATGTTTTCGGGGTATGTGAATATATATAGGAGGAAGAAGTAGGTCGGTGGATCCACGAGGGGCCCACGAGGGTGGAGGGCGCCCCCCTGCCCTCGTGGCCTCCTCGCTGATTGCTTGACGTCCACTCCAAATCCTCTTGATCACGTTTGTTCCAAAAATCACGCTCCCTATGGTTTCATCCCGTTTGGACTCCGTTTGATATTCTTTTTCTGCAAAACACTAAAATAGGCAAAAAACAGCAATTTGGGCTGGGCCTCCGGTGAATAGGTTAGTCCCAAAAATAATATAAAAGTTTATAAATAATCCCATTAAACATCCAAAACAGAATATATAATAGCATGGAGCAATCAAAAATTATAGATACATTGGAGATGTATCAAGTATCCCCAACCTTAATTCCTGCTTGTCCTCGAGTAGGTGAATGATAAAATACAAATTTTTTGATGTGGAATGCTTCCTAACATATTTCTCAATGTAATTTTCTTTATTGTGGCATGAATGTTCATATCCGAAAGATTCAATATAAAAGTTTAATATTGACATAAAAATAATAATACTTCAAGCATACTAAGTAAGCAATCATGTCTTCTCAAAATAACATGGCCAAAGAAAGTTCATCCCTACAAAATCATATAGTTTGGTCATGCTCCATTTTCGTCACTCAAGAATGATCTCATCATGCACAACCCCAATGACAAGTCAAGCAATTCTTTCATACTTTAGTAATCTAAAAAATCAACTTTCACGCAATACATGAGCGTGAGCCATGGATATAGCACTATGGTGGAATAGTATATAATGAAGGGGGTTATGTGGAGAATACAAAAAGGGAGAAAGTCTCACATTGATGCGGCTAATCAATGGGCTAGGGAGATGCCCATCAATTGATGTCAATGCAAGGAGTAGGGATTGCCATGCAACGGATGCACTAGAGCTATAAATGTATGAAAGCTCAACAAAAGAAACTAAGTGGGTGTGCATCCAACTTGCTTGCTCACGAAGACCTAGGGCACTTGAGGAGGCCCATTGTTGGAATATACAAGCCAAGTTCTATAATGAAAAATTCCCACGGGTATGTGAAAATGACAAAATAAGAGACTTTCTATCATAAAGATCATGGTGCTACTTTGAAGCACAAGTATGGAAAAAGGATAGTAGCATTGCCCATTTTTTTATTTTTTATTTTTGGGCCTTTTTTATTTGGCCTTTTTTGGACAATGCTCTATTAATGATGATCATCACACTTCTATTTATTTACAACTCAATGATTACAACTCGATACTAGAACAAGATATGACTCTATATGAATGCCTTCGGCGGTGTACCGGGATGTGCAATGACTCATGAGTGACATGTATGAAAGAATTATGAACGGTGGCTTTGCCAAAAATACGATGTCAACTACATGATCATGCAAGGCAATATGACAATGATGATGCGTGTCATAATAAATGGAATGGTGGAAAGTTGCATGGCAATATATCTCGGAATGGATATGGAGATGCCATAATAGGTAGGTATGGTGGCTGTTTTGAGGAAGATATAAGGAGGTTTATGTGTGATAGAGCATATCGTATCACGGGGTTTGGATGCACCAGCGAAGTTTGCACCAACTCTCAAGGTGAGAAAGGGCAATGCACGGTACCGAAGAGGCTAGCAATGATGGAAGGGTGAGAGTGCATATAATTCATGGACTCAACATTAGTCATAAAGAACTCACATACTTATTGCAAAAATCTACAAGTCATCAAAAACCAAGTATTACACGCATGCTCCTAGGGGGATAGATTGGTAGGAAAAGACCATTGCTCGTCCCCGACCGCCACTCATAAGGAAGACAATCAAATAACACCTCATGTTTCAAATTTGTTGCACAACGTTTACCATACGTGGATGCTACGGGACTTGCAAACTTCAACACAAGTATTTCTCAAATTCACAACTATTCAACTAGCACAACTTTGATATCACTATTTCCATATCTCAAAACAATCATCAAGTATCAAACTTTTCTTAGTATTCAATGCACTTATATGAAAGCTTTTTATTAAGCCTAAAAGCAAATTGCCATGTTCTTCTAAAGGACTCTCAAAATAATATAAGTGAAGCATGAGAGATCAATTATTTATATAAAATGAAACCATCACCGTGCTCTAAAAGATATAAGTGAAGCACTAGAGCAAAAACTATATAGCTCAAAAGATATAAGTGAAGCACATAGAGTATTCTAATAGATTCCGATTCATGTGTGTCTCTCTCAAAAGGTGTGTACAACAAGGATGATTGTGGTAAACTAAAAATCCAAGACTCAAATCATACAAGACGCTCCAAGCAAAACACATATCATGTGGTGAATAAAAATATAGCTCCAAGTAAAGTTACAGATGAACGAAGACAAAAGAGGGGATGCCTTCCGGGGCATACCCAAGCTTAGGCTTTTTGGTGTCCTTGGATTTTACCTTGGGGTGCCTTGGGCATCCCCAAGATTAGGCTCTTGCCACTCCTTGTTCCATAATCCATCAAATCTTTACCCAAAACTTGAAAACTTCACAACACAAAACTTAACATAAAATCTCGTGAGCTCCGTCAGCGAAAGAAAACAAAACACCACTTCAAGGTACTGTAATGAACTCATTTTTTATTTATATTTGTGTTAAACCTACTGTATTCTAACTTCTATATGGTTTATAAACTCCATTACTAGCCATAGATTCATCAAAATAAGCAAACAACACAAGAAAAACAGAATCTGTCAAAAACAGAACAGTCTGTAGTAATCTGTAACTAACGCAAACTTCTGGAACCCCAACAATTCTAAAATAAATTTCTGGACGTGAAGAATTTTCTATTACTCATCTGAAAAAGAAATTAACTAAATAGAACTCTCCAATAAAAAATGGCAGCAATTCTCGTGAGCGCTAAATTTTCTGTTTTTTACAGCAAGATCAAAAAGACTTTCCCCAAGTCTTCCCAATGGTTCTACTTGGCACAAACACTAATTAAACACAAAAAACACAACCAAAACATAGGCTAGATAAATTATTTATTTATTACTAAACAGGAACAAAAATCAAGGAATAAAAATAAAATTGGGTTGCCTCCCAACAAGCGCTATCGTTTAACGCCCCTAGCTAGGCATAAAAGCGAAGATAGATCTAGGTATTGCTATCTTTGGTAGGAAATTATTCAATAAGACACCTATAACTCCTAGGAGTTTCTTTCTTTTTATTAATTATCAAACTCCTAGGCACGAAATCGAGAAAATCATTTGTAGCATAAGTTTCCTTAAGGATAATGAGAAAGTTGGGGTGAACACTTATGGATTTGAGGTCCGCATTTCCCTTACTAGAAGTTTCACCCTTATTTTTAGGAACATACATCAATTTGGCAATCTTAGCATTAGGAAGAGTGTTTTTAACGGAAGAAAAGGCAGACCCTAGGTTGGTAATAATATCCTCAATTTTATCAATTCTAGTGGAATCTTGATCTATCTTTTCATTAACCATAGGTCCCTTTTCTTTAAAAAATTTAAGAGCAACTCCTACCTTAGATCCGTATTGGGTAATTTGGTTATGGATCTTTCTATCCAAATTTTCAATTAACTCTACGGTGGCAACTTTATTTTCAATAATTTCAAGCCGTTGCATCACATGTTCCAAAGTTAAAATAGTTCCATTAACCAAAAGAGGTGGTGGGCCAAACAAATCTATCATAGCATTATAAGAATCAAAAGTATGGCTACCCAAGAAATTTCCTTCGGTAATGGTATCAAGAATATATCTATTCCAAGGAGTGATGCCTACATAAAAATTGCGAAGAAGAATGGAAGTATATTGCTTCCTAGTAGATCTATTTTGCGCATTGCAAATTCTGTACCAAGCATCTTTTAGATTTTCTCCCTCCCTTTGTTTAAAATTAAGAACTCCATTCTCGGGAGACAAAGGAGTAGATAAAGGACTAGCCATAATGACGAAGCAAGCAAAAAAGAAGCGAACGGAAAGAGAGGGCGAAAGGAAAGATGGCAAATAAAACGGCAAGGGTGAAGTGGGGGAGAGGAAAACAAGAGGCAAATGGCAAATAATGTAATGCGAAGGGTAAGAGTTGTGATGGGTACTTGATATGTCTTGACTTGGCGTAGATCTCCCCGACAACGACACTAGATATCCTTATTGCTACCTCTTGAGCATGCGTTGGTTTTCCCTTGAAGAGGAAAGGGTGATGCAGCAAAGCAGCGTAAGTATTTCCCTCACTTTTTGAGAACCAAGGTATCAATCCAGTAGGAGACCACGCGCGAGTCACCTCGTACCTACACAAACAAATAAGAACATCGCAACCAACGCGATAAAGGGGTTGTCAATCCCTCACGGCCACTTTCAAGAGTGAGATCTGATAGAGATAATAATAATAAGATAAATATTTTTGGTACTTTTATGATATAGATTGAAATTAAAGATTGCAAAACAAAATAGATTGGAAACTTGTATGAGGGAAAATAGACCCGGGGGCCATAGGTTTCACTAGTGGCTTCTCTCAAGATAGTATAAGTATTACGGTGGGTGAACAAATTACTGTCGAGCAATTGATAGAAAAGTGAATAATTATGAGAATATCTAGGTATGATCATGTATATAGGTATCACGTCCGTGACAAGTAGACCGACTCCTACCTGCATCTACTACTATTACTCCACACATCGACTGCTATCCAACATGCATCTAGAGTATTAAGTTCATAAGAGCAGAGTAACGCTTTTAGCAAGATGACATGATGTAGAGGGATAAACTCATGCAACATGATATAAACCCCATCTTTTTATCCTCGATGGCAACAATACAATACGTGTCGTTTCCCTTTCTGTCACTCGGATCGAGCACCGCAAGATTGAACCCAAAGCTAAGCACTTCTCCCATTGCAAGAAAGATCAATCTAGTAGGCCAAACCAAACTAAAAATTCGAAGAGACTTGCAAATATAACCAATCATACATAAAAGAATTCAGATAAGATTCAAATATTGTTCATAGATAAACTTGATCATAAACCCACAATTCATCGGATCTCGACAAACACACCACAAAAGAAGATTACATCGAATAGATCTCCAAGGGAATCAAGGAGAACTTTGTATTGAGATCCAAAGAGAGAGAAGAAGCCATCTAGATAATAACTATGGACCCGAAGGTCTGAGGTAAACTACTCACACATCATCGGAGGGGCCATGGAGTTGATGTAGAGGCCCTCCATGATCAATGCCCCCTCCGGTGGAGCTCCGGAAAAGGCCCCAAGATGGGATCTCTGGGTACAGATGGTTGTGGCGGTGGAAATAGGGTTTCATGGTGCTCCTAGATGTTTTCGGGGTATGTGAATATATATAGGAGGAAGAAGTAGGTCGGTGGAGCCACGAGGGGCCCACGATGGTGGATGGCATGCCCAGGGGGGTTGGCGCGCCCCCTGCCTCGTGGCCTCCTCGTTGATTGCTTGACGTCCACTCCAAGTCCTCTGGATCACGTTTGTTCCAAAAATTACGCTCCCGAAGGTTTCATTCTGTTTGGACTCCGTTTGATATTCTTTTTCTATGAAACACTGAAATAGGCAAAAAAACAACAATTTGGGCTGGGCTCTGGTTAATAGGTTAGTCCCAAAAATAATATAAAAGTGTATAAATAAGCCCATAAACATCCAAAACATAATATATAATAGCCTGGAGCAATCAAAAATTATAGATACGTTGAAGACGTATCATAGTGCAAGTGGGAGACTGTGGGAAATATGCCCTAGAGGCAATGATAAATTGGTTATTATCATATTGTTTATTTTTCATGCTAGAATTTTATTGACCGGAAACTTAAATACATGTGTGAATACATAAACAAATACTATGTCCCTACTGAGCCTCTACTAGACTAGCTCGTTGATCCAAGATGGTTAAGGTTTCCTAACCATAGGCATGAGTTCTCATTTGATAACAGGATCACATCATTAGGAGAATGATGTGATGGACAAGACTCATCCGTTAGCATAGCATATGATCATTCAGTTTTTGCTACTGCTTTCTTAATGTCAAATACATATTCCTTCGACCATGAGATCATGCAACTGCCGGATACTGGAGGAATACCTTGTGTGCTATCAAACACCACTTCATAACTGGGTGATCATAAAGGTGCTCTGCACGTAACTCTGAAGGTGTCTGTTGAGTTGGCTTGAATCGAGATTGGGATTTGTCACTCTGTATGACGGAGAGGTATCTCTAGGACCTCTCGGTAATACAGCATCACAGGAAGCTTGCAAGCAAAGTGACTAAGGATTTAGTTACAAGATGATGTATTACGGAACGAGTAAAGAGACTTGCCGGTAACGAGATTGAACTAGGTATGGAGATACCAACGATCGAATCTCGGGTAAGTAACATACCGATAGACAAAGGGGACTACATATGTTTTCATAAAGGTTCGACCGATAAAGATCTTCATAGAATATGTAGGAACCAATATGGGCATCCAAGTCCCGCTATTGGTTATTGACCGGAGAAGCGTATGATGTCGCTTGAAGCTACATCGGTATTTCTCCAAAGAGGAAGGGATGATGCAGCATAGCGGCGGTAGGTATTTCCCTCAGATATGAAACCAAGGTTATCGAACCAGTAGGAGAACCAAGCAACACAACGTAAACATCCCCTGCACACATATAACAAATCCTCACAACCCAACGTGTTAAAGTGGTTGTCAATCCCTTTCGGGGTATAGCGCCTCAAGTGGTAAACAGACGTGACATAAATTTGTAGTAAATTGATAGATCAAATGCTAAATAAAATAAATAAATAAATAAAAACTACAACAAGGTATTTTTCGGTTTTTGGTTTAATAGATCTGAAAATAAATGCAAGAAAGGTAGATCGCAAAGGCAAATATATGAGAAAGAAGACTCGGGGGCCGTAGGTTTCACTAGTGGCTTCTTTCGAGAAAAATATCAAATGGTTGGTAAACAAATTACTGTTGGGCAATAGATAGAACTTCAAATAATTATGACGATATCGAGGCAATGATCATTATATGGCATCACGTCCAAGATTAGTAGACCGACTCCTACCTGCATCTACTACTATTACTCCACACATCAACCACTATCCAGCATGCATCTAGTGTATTAAGTTCATGGAGAAACAGAGTAATGCAATAAGAACGATGACATGATGTAGACAAGATCTATCTATGTAGAGATAGAACCCATCGTTTTATCCTTAGTAGCAACGATATATACGTGTCGTTTCCCTTTCTGTCACTGGGATCAAGCACTGTAAGATCGAACCTACTACAAAGCACATCTTCCTATTGCAAGATAAATAGATCAACTTGGCCAAACAAAACCCAAATATCAGAGAAGAAATACGAGGCTATAAGAAATCATGCATATAAGAGATCAAAGAAAGTCAAATTACTCAAGCACGGCGGTGAGCATCATGAAATTGGTGATGGAGGATGGTTGATGATGACGATGGCGACGGATTCCCCTCTCCGGAGCCCCGAACGGACTCCAGATCAGACCTCCCGAGAGGTTTTGGGCTTGGCGGCGGCTCCGTATCGTAAAACGCGATGATTTCTTATCTCTGATTTTTTTCTCATCGAAACTCAATATATGGAGGTGGAGTTGGAGTCAGAGAGGCAACAGGGGGCCCACGAGGTAGGGGGGCGCGCCCTAGGGGGGCAGGCGCGCCCCACCCTCGTGGCAAGGTGGTGGCCCCCCTGGCCTTCATCTTTGGCAGATATTTTTCTTATTTTGTAAAAAGTGTCTCCATGAAGTTTCAGGTCATTCCAAGAACGTTTGCTCCTGCACATAAATAACTCCATGGTAATTCTGCTGAAAACAGCGTCAGTCCGGGTTAGTTCCATTCAAATCATGAAAGTTAGAGTCCAAAACAAGGGCAAAAGTGTTTGGAAAAGTAGATACGTTGGAGACGTATCAATGACCCGCTTTTGCTAGTTAGCCCGTAGCAACAACGGCACTAGCGACCCTGGTACTTCTGAAACCAGAAACGGCAGCGACAGGCCCCGATGCAACAAACACAAGCGTCGAAGTAACAATGATAGTACCGAAGACACATTGGTTAATGCCGGATTCAGTGGCTCCAAATCTGGTCAACAGAAGAAGCCATTTAAAAGAAATAAAGATGGATCATCTAGCCTGGACCGAATACTCGATCGACCTTGCCAAATTCACGGCACCCCCGACAAGCCTGCCAACCATACCAACAGAAGCTGTTGGGTCTTTAAACAAGTCAGTAAGCTAAACACCGGACATAAGGAGAAGGGGTCGCCTAGTGAGGATGAGGACGATGAGCCTCACCCACCGAACAGCGGGGATAGAAGAAATTTCTCCCCGAGGTCAAAACGGTGAATATGATATACGCTACTCACATCCCCTAGCAGGAGCGCAAGTGCGCTCTAAGGGACATCTATGCAATAGAGCCAGTCGCCCCAAAATTCAGTACATGGTCAGCCTGTCCGATCACTTTTGATCAGAGAGCATCTGACTAGTATCCGTCACGGAGGCTTGGCTGCGTTGGTACTCGACCCAATTATCGAAGAATTCCACCTTACACGGGTCCTCATGGACGGCGGCAACAGCCTTAACCTGCTCTATTAGGACACGGTCCGCAAAATGGGTATTGATTCGTCAAGAATTAAACCCACCAAAACTACCTTTAAAGGAGTAATACCTGGTGTCGGTGTCAAAACCGGCGGATCTCGGGTAGGGGGTCCCGAACTGTGCGTCTAGGCCGGATGGTAACAGGAGGCAGGGGACACGATGTTTTACCCAGGTTCGAGCCCTCTTGATGGAGGTAAAACCCTACGTCCTGCTTGATTAATATTGATGATATGGGTAGTACAAGAGTAGATCTACCATGAGATCGGAGAGGCTAAACCCTAGAAGCTAGCCTATGGTATGATTGTATGTTGTGGTTGTTGTCCTACGGACTAAAACCTTTCGGTTTATATAGACACCGGAGAGGGTTAGGGTTACACAAGGTCGGTTACAAAGGAGGAGATATCCATATCCGTATTGCCTAGCTTGCCTTCCACGGCAAGTAGTGTCCCATCCGGACACGAGACGAAGTCTTCAATCTTGTATCTTCATAGTCTAACTGAAAGTGCTAGTGATCGACTAGAGGGGGGGGGTGAATAGGCGAATTTTATGAAAGTCTTCAAAACATGGAAGTTTCGAAGACGAACGATAGAAATAAACCTATTACCATGCAGCGGAAGGTAGACTACACTAGGCAAACCATAGTCAAGTATTCAATGGAGTGAAATCACAATGACTAATAGCAGCTAGGCAGTAAAGATCAGGTAGGAAAATATTGTGAAGCCAATCAGAACAAGCAGTCATGCAGTGAAGACAAAAGATAAAGCAATCATACAATGACTTCACAAGGACTAACAGTAAGTAAAGGGAAGGGAAGGATGAAACCAGTGACTCATTGAAGACAATGATTTGTTGGACCAGTTCCAGTTGCTGTGACAACTATACGTTTGGTTAGGGAGGCTGAGATTCAACTCAGAAGACCTCATCTTCACCTTATTCCCCTTGAGCTAAGGACACCCAGTCCTCGCCCAATCACTCTGGTAAGTCTTCAAGGTAGACTTCCAAACCTTCACATACTTCGTTCACCGGCGATCCACAATGACTCTTGGATGCTCAGAACGCGACGCCTAACCGGCTGGAGGATTTACAGTCCTCAAGTGTAATAAGTCTTCAGATCACACAGACAGGAAGACTTAAGTGATGCCTAACACTCTTTGGCTCTGGGTGTTTAGGGCTTTATCCTCGCAAGGAATTCTCTCTCAACGGCTTCGAGGTGGGTTGCTCTCAAACGACAAAAGCCATGTACTAACTCTGAGCAGCCAACCGTTTATGGTTGTAGGGGGTGGGCTATTTATAGCCACTAGGCAACCCGACCTGATTTTTCCGAAATGACCCTTGGTCACTAAGGAACTGACATGTGTTCCAACGGTCAGATTTCAAACACACACGGCAACTTTACTTGGGCTACAAGCAAAGATGACTTATCCAACTCTGGACAAGATTTGCTCTCATAGTCTTCACTCGAAGACATAGGATTTTGGTTAAGCATCACTTCAGTCATTCTGACTGGTTCACTTGGACCCCACTTAATAGTACGGTGGTTCCTATGACTCAACAAAGAAGAAAAAGAACGACAAAAGAACTAAGTCTTCACGCACCATAGTCTTCATGCGATGTCTTCTCTTGTCATAGTCTTCAATGTGAATGTCTTCACATACCACCTTTGACTTCAATGTCTTCTTACATTTTTAGGGGTCATCTCTGGTAGGAAAACCGAATCAATGAGGGACTTCTACCTGTGTTATCCTGCAATTCTCACAAACACATTAGTCCCTCAACTAGGTTTGTCGTCAATACTCCAAAACCAACTAGGGGTGGCACTAGATGCACTTACAACCTCCCCCTTTTTGGTGATTGATGACAGACTAGTTGAACTTTTCAACGGGGAATAAAATATGTGAAATTGTAAAGGATAGGTTATTGTCTTCATAAGTGGCAAAGGCTCCCCCTGAAGATGTGCATATAAGTAATTTGCATTTGGTATGCAAATGCACATGGCAGGTTGTACTTGTGGAGATCCTCTTCAACTTATGATGACAATTCATCATGCATGAAAAGTATGTGAAGATAATGACATGCATAATGAAAAATGAACGTATGCAAAATGATCTAAGTGCGGAATTTATCGTCACACATGCGGAATTTATCATCGCATCACAGAAAAGCAAATAAGTAGCAGACGACCATCGAGTTTGAGTGTTACAACTCAAGGAACCAAATGTATCAAAACGCGAGAGTTGTAAACACTAGGCAAAATATAAAACCACCGCCCATATGGACCCGCTTGAAGACTATCAAACTCATATGCTTCTCCCCCTTTTGTTAGTAAGGACCAAAAAGGTTTGAAGACATAGAGCACCTACTCGTTCCCATGAGGAGTTGGTGAAGCAGCAGGGTCGTCGGAGTTGGTTGGCGGTGCAGACGAACTCGGTGCAGTGGTGATTCGCGCCAAAGGTGGTGAAGTAGCATCGTCTTCATCATCGATGACACGTGCATTCACTATTGCAGCAGAGGAGGAGAACTCAGAGTCTTCAAGAGACGGAGTACGCCGCAGCAAGGTCCTTCTTGGAGGTGTTGAGTCAAACTTGAAGCGTTCAGAGAAACCATCCTCTTGAAGATCATCTTTCGAACACATAAGCGTCAGCCCTTTCCATGTACGCCGACAATTTTCATGGGCGACAAAGGCATTCTTGGTGGCAAGGTTGCGAATCCTGTTTACGTCCACCAAGAGGCTTTGCATTTGGCGCTTCAGCCAGTCATGATGCTTATCCTGTTTCTGATGAAGGGCAACCAGAAGCTCTCGGTCATTGAGAACACGGGATCGCTTCTTGGGCCGTTGTGCAGTGGTGCTTTCAGTGGCTTCAGTGAGGGCACGATGAGGTGCACAGGTAGTACCAACCAGAGGATAAACACGAGTGACTGCTGGGTCGCCTTCAATGTGTTGAGAGAAACTTTGCTTATCAGCATTCTGAAGACTAAGGGGCTCCTTGGCAGGCTCTGGATAGATGGCTTCAACTGACATGTCGACGTCAGGCAAAAAAATCCGATGATTGCGAGCAGAGGGCTGATAGGTGACAGCTGAGTGTAGTTTGATCAGACGCATAATCCATGGGGCGTAAAACTTCAAGCCAAAGAGATCAAACCCGGATGCAACAAGTTGGCGGATGAAGAAGTCTTGTGCATTGAAGCTTTTGCCATGAAGAATATGGAAGACCAAAGTCTTCATTGCACCTTCCAGCTTTGCATGTGGAGAATGTCCTTTGATGGGCCAGAGAGTTTGCCTTATGATGTGATAGATAGTGCGTGGCAGATACTCAAGGTCTTCAACAAAGAACTCCTTAGGATATTCAACATCTAGAGGCAAAGGCTTCATCATGCTAAGCATCTGACTCATGTTGGGTTCAGGCTTGTGAAAAATGCTTTCCATAGTAGCACTGTGAAGTTGACAACCAGGTTCATAAAGATCTCCTGGAGTGGGCAGGCCAGTGAGCTCAACGATATCAAAGGCTTTGGCTTCATGATGAACATTGACTGTCATCCACTCAAGGACCCAAGTCTTCGGATCCCTGTTGTAGCCACGAATATGAAGAGTGGCATAGAATTGGAGCAGCAATTCTTCGTTCCAGTGCTCCTTGTCAGTGACGAACTGCAACAAACCAGATTCTCTGAAGCAATCCAGCGCTTCTTCCAAACAGGGCAGACCAGTTATGGCTTCAGTGTCAAGACGCATATGGGGAAAAATGCGACCTTGATTGTACAAGATGCATGAGTAATAACTGCGCTGCTGATAGCTCCAGAACCGATCAGAAGATATTCTTGCCTTTGAGTAGGGGTTCTTGGTGCTATTGAAGAAGGTTTTGTGCGCTTTGAAGCCATTGACATTGAACGATCCGTGTGCAGATGCAGTGCCTGGAAACCTAGGCAGCCTTGGCATTGGCTTCTGAACCTGAGGCCTGCGCTCGACGTGATAGTCAAATTGGGGACCAGCAGCAGGTGGAGGAACAAGAGGAGGCCATTTGACAGTGATGAGCTGACCATAGTTGTATGCTTGCTCAATAGTATGTGGACTTGGTGGCGGAACAGGAGCAGTGGCATCAACAGAGGCGTCAGGCTGCACATCTGTTGCAGGTGCATCATTGGCTTCATTGGCCTCTGGCACAGTTTTAGGTACAGGCTCCACAGTGTCTTCAGCCATGACCACGTCATTGGCTTCAGTGGTATTAGTGGTGGCAGCCTCAGGATTCTCAACCTCCACTTGAGGGGCTGGAGGGTCGGTCACGTTCTCCTCGAGAACAACATCTTGGTGAGACGGGGGTGTAGCAACTCTTGAAACTCTTGGGGCTTCTTCTTCATCTTCTAATTCATCGGCTGATGCAGCCGGAACATCTTCAGCCATTTTGGCTTCGGATTTAGACACGTGCATTGTGGGAGTGACTTGGGGCCTTGGTCCTTTGCGAAGCCTGCGTAATGCGGGCGACGCTTGTGGAGATGGAGTGTGCTGGGCCACAAAGTCATCATCATCTTGCACTGTTGGGGTAGTTTGCGGTTGGGGAGAGCTTGGAGTGTCCTGTCTCTGTGGGTGATCAGCCCACGATGCAACCTGAGCAGTTGGCGTCAGAGGACGACCAATGCTGATGAGTTCGTTGTGCGTGAGCACAGGCGATGATACCAGTTGGTGCTCGATCTGAGGAAGGACTTCATCATCTTCAACATTGTCATGGTGACCAATGTCTTCAGCAGCGGTGGGGTCAACTGCTGGAATGTCTTCAGCTTCAGGAGCCTCTGTGGAAGCAGGCTCATGAACTATCATCCGTCTTTCTTGATGCGAAGATTTAGGACGAGCAACCGAGATGGGCTCGACAACAAGGGGATCTGTGGGAGCAGCCCGATCTTTCTTGGTTTTGTGCTTCTTCTTGGAGGGAGCGACATCAGAAGCTTCAGGATGTTTCCTCTTTCTGGCTTCAGCCTCGACAGCCCTTGTCTTCTTTAATTCTGAAGCCGCTGTGGGGACCTTAGGCTTCGAGCCTGTCATACTGGCTGGGAAGACAATGGGATGTGCTTCCTGCCTTGTTGCTTCGGGTTCGGCCACAGCTGGCTTCTTCTTCTTTGTTGCAGCCATCCTGGGATCGATGCCAGGACGCCCAAGAGCCTTGCGCTTTTCAGCTTCATTGTAGGCTTGCACGCACTTGTCAGCCAGACTCTTCATGTGCTCACGAGAACCTTTAGCTTCTTCGCGTTTCTTGAGAAAGGCTTCCTTGAGCTCGTGCAGCATAGTCTTGAAGTTCTTGACATCTTGCACGCTGAGCTTTGCCATGTAATGCTTGAACTGAGCTTTCTCATAGTCGATCTTTTGCTTCAGTTCAACGATGCGCTGAGCTAGAGCTAGCTCAGAAGCAATGGCGCCAGTGAAAGCGACGCTGAGGCCAATTGGAAGTTGTAGATCATCAAATCTGAGATTGGGGGTTTCAAACCACTCATCAATGAAGTTGTGGATGATTGCCACATCAAAGAGAGGCAAATCATTGAAGATTTCTACTTCTTCCTTGCTCTTAATCAGTTGCTCAAGAGCGTCATCTGCAAGATCTTCATTGCTGGACAGATCAATGGCGTCATTGCGCAGAATAGCAGAAGTAGTCAGTGCCTGATCAGTATTCTTTCTCATCTCAGTCTTCTTGCAGATACATGATAGATCTTCAGACTGCACACTGTCTTCAGGAGGTGTAGTAGCCAGTGGCTTCACCCGTAAGATTTTTGGTGCTGAGGCAGACTTTGAAGCTTTAGGCTTCTTCAGTTTCTTTGGCTTCGGTGGTGCATGCGCTTCATCAGATTCAGCGTCATCTGCAGGCTCATCCACGGCTGTCCCTTGAACCATGATATGAGTGATGAGACCTTCCAGGTTGTAGAAGGGCCCAACAAGATTGGGTTCAGCTTCGCGTGTGCCATCAGCACGAGGAGCAGAGGGGCCTGGATTGAAGTCTAAGCCTCGTGACTTCTTGTTCTCTTTGGCCGAGTTCCTGGCAAACTGAAGGTTGCGCTTGAACAGATTATCATCGTGGCACCACAGTAATGAAGATGGGTCTGCATCCTTAGGCTGCGGTCCACGGACCATGCAAGGATAGAAGCCTTGTTCAATGGCTTCAGCTCTAGACTTGGGTTGAAGATTTCTGTATAGAATGTCTCCCCATGGTCGTTTGATGGCATTCTTCTCAGCATACTCCTGGGTCACGAACCTGTACTTGAACCACTGTTCTACCCAATATCTTCGAATCCATTGGATTCGAGTTTTTCGCTGATTGTAGTCCTCCTCTGGATCTGTCTTGTACAGCTCATAGAGGTTAGGAGGAAAATCTCTTGAGGTGTTGCCACGACGCTGTCTGCCACCCTTTCTTGTAGGTTTCTCTGGTGCCATGAAGCTTAAACTGAAGGGCTTCAACACGTTTAAAGGCTTCAAAGGCTTTCGCTTTCTGGTCAAACAGGAACTGGCTTCGGGAGAGTTAATGTGATGCTGTAAGAATTCTGCAAACGAATGCAGACTATGAGAACCAAGGGATTCTCCCATGGACATGTACCTGTGACAGCATTAAGGTGCGAGGGAAGGGGAAGAGGTCATATGCATTCTCAGAAGATTTTGAAGATAAATCAGTTCAGAAGACATTGACCTCATAGTGCGAAGACATTCACTCATAGATAGAGGGTTGGTTCCAGATTTGTACGAATCCACGAATAAGTACAAGTGAGGAATCTAACTACTTTGTGAAGCATAAGTGAACATACTAGGCATATTATGAGATGCAGTATGAAATAGATCCAACTTGTGTGAACAGAAACTACTTGTGGTAGAAAGAGATGAATCTATAGGATCAAAGGGCCCGTAAAAAGGAAGTTTTATTTACCACACGAAGAACTGCTAGACGGAGTGGGAGAGGAGGCCGAGCAGTTCGATCGTCTGTGCCCTAACTTGGCGACGGAGGACACCTACGGCGACGGCGGAGAAGACGAGGTCCGCGGCCGGCGTGAAAAAGGCGTCGGTGAGGTCGCGGCAGCTAAGCGCTTCGTCGCCGGCGTCGTCGAGGGCTAGCGGTGGCGCTAGGGTTTGTGCGAGAGTGGAAGAAAGGATAATGACTGTGGCGAGGCGTGTATTTATAGAGACAGGGACGGCACAGTGTTATTACACAGGTGCCCCTGGCGATTCACATCTGAAGGACACGTGGCCATCATGCAACATATCGAAGGTTGTTCCACGTTCCCACGCACGCCTGGATTGTCGGGTGGTCGTTCCCACTTCTCTGGGTTTCAGGTGAAGGAATTAGCATTGAAAACGGACTTAATGTTTGTCTCTGTATCTTCTGCTGACTAGGACACAGAGAAGACATTCGACAGTTTCAATAGAATGCATATGATTTGGATAGATAGAGTTTGAGATAGAAAGCATAGAGAGATTAGGGTCCGATCACATTCACTTAGTTAAAAAGATTCAACAAGGAAGACGTAGCTATAAGTGAATGCTGTAGAGGACAGAACACGAGTATGTATATATAAGAAGACAATCAAGTCAACATGGTGAAGATAATCATGAAGACAAAGTTGAAAGTGAAGACAAACAAAATGTGAAGACATAGTACATGTAAGGCCATGGGTAAAACACTTCAAACAAAAGAATTTGGTGGTGGCGTTACCCACCGTATAGGAAGTATTAGACCCTGACACAGCGCACAATTATTGTGGCGCTCCGAAGTCAAATTCCACGTTAACGTATTCACACTCAGAGTGTAAGTCTTCATTGATTGAAGATATACTTTACTTCGTGTGTTGCACATCTAAGTCATCAACATGCATAAGTGTTAGGATGTGTGCCTGATCACAGGACATTTGAGGATTCCAAGATATTTAGCTCACACCGTAACTTGCAAAACCTCTTCTCATCCAAGGGCTTGGTGAAGATATCTGCCAATTGCTCTTCAGTGTTGACGTGTATGATATCAATATCTTCCTTCACAACATGATCTCTGAGAAAATGATGACGAATTTCAATGTGCTTTGTCTTCGAGTGCTGAACTGGGTTGTTGGCAATCTTAATGGCGCTTTCGTTGTCGCAGTAGAGTGGTACTTGCTTCAGGTGAATGCCATAGTCTTTGAGTGTTTGCTTCATCCATAGAAGCTGAGCGCAGCAAGATCCAGCAGCAATGTATTCAGATTCAGCAGTGGAGAGAGATACACAGTTCTGCTTCTTTGAAGACCAGCATACAAGTGATCGTCCCAGAAAATGACGTGTGCATGATGTAGACTTGCGATCCACCTTATCACCAGCATAATCAGCATCCGAGAATCCAACTAGATCAAACTCTGAGCCCTTTGGATACCATAATCCTAGTGTTGGGGTGTGAGCCAAATATCTGTGAATTCGCTTCACAGCTAAGTGATGTGATTCCTCTGGTGCTGCTTGGAACTGGGCACACATGCAAACACTAAGCATGATATCTAGCCTAGATGCACATAAATAAAGCAAGGAACCAATCATGGAGCGGTATACCTTTTGATCGAACTCTTTACCATTGTCGTCGGGACCCAGAGGATGTTTGGCTGGCATTGGCGTCGTGTAGCCTTTGCAATCTTGCATTCCAAATTTCTTTAGGCAATCTTTGAGGTATTTCTCTTGAGATATAAAGATGCCGTTGCGTTGCTGACGTATTTGAAGACTGTCGGGGATATACCCCGTGGCGTAAACTGGCCGGAAGTATAACCCGGCCGGACTGAATGACTCACTGGTAACCCGCCCAGTCTTGGCGGTTCATTAGTAACCCGGTGGGTGGGTCAGATGGATGACGAGGCCCATGGCCCAGAAGGCCAGTTCACGTTTAATGGTGGGCCGGTTTAAGAGGAAAGGCATGAGGAACGTTTATCTTACAAGGAGTTAAGACCTGGACTTGTATCCGGTTTGTATTAGAGATAGACTAGTCCTAATCCTAATAGGACTCTACATGTAACCCGCCCCTCCAACATATATAAGGAGGGGCAGGGCTCCCCCAAAGGGACAAGATTCACAAGTTCCACGAGTTGGACAAGTTAGGTTTAGACAACAGCTCTCGAGATAGAGCAATCTTGTAACCATGGTCATCATCATCAATATCAATGAAGCAGGATGTAGGATTTTACCTCCACCGTGAGGGGCCGAACCTGGGTAAAAACACCGCGTCTCTCGTCCCGCTCAACCCCTCTCAAGCTACCACATAGATGCGTTGGCCTCACGACTAAGTCCTGACACTAAGGACATCTGCCGTGACAATTCCACGACAGTTGGCGCCCACCGTGGGGCCTGCGCACGGTGGTGTTGAGTTCTTGAAGGGATCTCTCCTAAGGATCGAGGAGCTCGCGATTCCGTCAGATAAGGAAAAGCTGGCAAGTAAATTGTTTTTTGATCAAGAACATGATCAAATTTGAAGCCAGTGCACACGACCAGATGATCTATTGAGGCCAGATTAATTTCCACTGCCGCTGCAAGTCCTAGGGATCGGGAATGTTGCAATTTTCCGGATGAGAAAGGAGCCGGTACAATAAATCAGGTCATCCACGAGCAGTACAAACCAGATCAAGAAAAGTCAGGGTTGCATGTTCAACATCTGCCATGTGCGCCGTGATAATCCGTCGAGTCCGGTTTACAGAAAAAAGGAGATGCGCCGTGAGTCACCCGAGACTACAGCTTAATCCGCCGAGTTCCACTGTCGGCCGCTGGCCTCGCCCTCTGCTGCTCTGGTACTAGCCGTTCTTCCCCGGTTCATCACGGCTAGACTTCTATTCCACCAACCCGCCGCTGCAGTTACGGCCTCCGCAGTGCCCTTGCTGTTGTTGCCGGTTGTGCATGAGCCGCCTCTGACTGTGCTGCGCCTGCTGTCGAAGCCTCTGCTTCGCTCCTTCAAATCGCCTCCATGGTCACTTACACCACGCCGACCGCCGCTGCTATAGGCGTACCTCGAGACAGTTTTCGTGTCGCCTGACTCGCCTTGGGCCGCCAAGTCAACTCCAACCCGGAAACGGACAGAACTCCACCGGATTCGCTTTCACCGGGCCGACCCGGATTCGCCTGCAACGAGTCGCCGCCGCGCCTCCGTACCAGATCACCGGACCAGCTGCCACTTTAAGTTGTTGCCTGGCCGGTTTCGCCGGTGCGCCAAACTACCCTGGGCCTCGATTCAGACGCCCCTGCCGTGGCCTCACACTGAGCCGCCGCCTCTGTCAGCGCAAACTCGTGCCATAACCCGCCCCGGGCCCTCCGCACTCGTCATTCGGCTGTCATGGGCCACGGCCTCGCTCCGCCGAATCACCGCCGAGTGCTATGACCCGCCTTCAAGCCGTTCCGAACTGGGCCTGCCTTGCCTCGTGGCCGGTTTGCTCCTACGCCGAGGTTCGCCATGCCACCCCGGTCGAGCCGCCATGGCCTCGCCTACAAACTGCCATCGTGGGTTGCCTCCGCCTGGAGCGAGCCTGCCACCGCTTCACCGGGTCGGCTCCATGGATACTGGTCTCTTCTGAGTCGCTGATTCCAAGAACCTACCATCGGCCCACGCCATCGCTTCCGCAACCCCGCGGTTGGGCCGCCCTTGTTGATCCGCTTGGTCGCCTCAGATCGCTTTAAGCAGTCTTCCGCTTGTGGTGACTCTGGTGTTTTGAACCACCGTATCTCGAGCCGACTGCACCCCCCGCGTACGTCCTGAGTCACTGGGGGCCTCCTCACCTGCAGCTGCACTAAACCGGCGTGGCTGAACTACTCGTCTCCGTCTTCACCTTCGCTGCTGCGGACTGCAACTCCACGTCAAAATCACCGTCGCCGCCTTGCCAAGTCGCCGGCGCCCCTCTCGCAAACCGGCCGGGGATCAGAGGCCCCAAGCTGCCTAAGCCCTCGCCGAGCTGCCTGTTTAAAACGGCTGTCAACATATGGCCGCGTTAAGTCGCCATCACTCTTTGCCGAGTCGCCGCCTCATCTTCAGTCTGCACGGCGACGGTCTTGACCCGGCCTCGCTTCACGATGCTTCCAAGTCACCCCCGCCCGGGTCGTGTTGCCCCTGCCTCGCCGGTTCAGGAGGAAAATGTCCGGTTTGACCATCAGATTGTGGCGAAAAAAACCATTGCTCGCTTCAAGTATGGAGGAGGAGCTATGTAATACCCCGGATATGACTCTCCCAATTTGTACTCCAACTCTTGCCGTTTCCGCCATTAATTTATTTTTTATTTTCTTGAGTTCGGGTTTTTGTATCTGTGTGTTGTTGTCTTTGTCATGCATCTCATATCATGTCATCATGTGCATTGCATTTGCATACGTGTTCATCTCATGCATTTGAGCTTTTTCCCCGTTGTCCGTTTTGTATTCCGGCGCTCCATTCTCCTCCGGTGGTCATTTCTAACTTTCTTTCGTGTGTGGGGATTAAACATTTCTGGATTGGACCGAGACTTGCCAAGCGGCCTTGGTTTACTACCGGTAGACCGCCTGTCAAGTTTCGTACCATTTGGACTCCGTTTGATACTCCAACGGTTAACCGAGGGACCGAAAAGGCCTCGTGTGTGTTGCAGCCCAACACCCCTCCAATTTGGCCCAAAACCCACCTAAACCCTCTCCATCATCTAGAGCGTTCGATCGCGATCGCGTGGCCGAAAACCGCACCACATTTGGACTCTCCTAGCTCCCTCTATGCCTATATAAAGGACCCCTTCTAAAAAATCCCGGATCCCCTCCATCCCTAACCTCAGATCCATTCCCACCGCCGCCGCCGGACAAAGACGCCACCGACGGACGTGTCCGCCCGCCGTGTCCGCCGCCACATGTCGTTACCGGGTTCGCTGAGGCGCCGCGCCCACAACCCCGCGCTCTGGCCCGCCGGGCCCAGGCGGGGCCCTCCCGGCCCGGGTCGCCGCCGCCCCGCGCCGCCTGAGGCTCCCGCGCCACCGCCCACGCCTCTCGCCTCCTCCGCCCGGCGCCACCGCGCCCCTCGCCGGCGGCCGCCGCTCCGCCGCGCCGGCACCACCTCGCCGCGCCCTTCTTCCGCCGCTCCGCCGCGCCGACCGGCCACCGCCGCCACCACTCCGACGAGCTCTGGCGCTCGTCTCCACCACCCCAGCCTCGTCCACGAGCTCCTCCGGCGAGCTTCTTCTCCGGCCATGAATAGTAACTCCGGCGGGCTGCTCCGAAATCCGTGCCAGATCCAGATCTGAAAATATCTCGGTTGACTTTTGCCCCGAAACCCTAGTTCATGTGCCCATCTTCATCATGCTATAACTTTGCATCCGTAACTCCGTTTTTGGCATATAGCATATCAAAATGTTCATCTCAGAGAGTACATAATTTCATTCCATTGCGTCATTTTCATTTGAGTTCATCTTGATGCCCGAAATGCTGTTAGAAGAGGGCTACTTGAGATAATTGTCAGATCTGCTACTCCATTTAGATATTTGTCATTTTTGCCATGATTATTGTGTGCATGATATGCCCATGAACTCTACATATGTTTTGTTAAGGGTTTTGTCATCTTTCCAGAGGTGCAACCCATGTATTTTTTGTGATGTGTGTGGTGACTAGCACAAGCTTGCAAAGTGAGGCAATTGGTAATTCTGATTTCAGGGACTGAGCAATTCCACTAAGTCCTTGATCTATTTATTTCATATGGCCTTATGTTCTTGTTGTTTCCTAATGATCCGTGCCTCTTTTGAGGATAATCAGTAAGGATGTTTTGTTAATATTGTAGTTATCTATCCATCCATGCCTTTGTTTGCAATTATGGAGCAACCTAACTTGAGTCAATCGAGCTCTACTTTTGCTACTTCGTGAATCTGGGTAGATTGTCTACTTGTTAGCGATTTTGCCGATGATGTTGTAGTTGATCCGTGCATGCTATGCTATTGTTCTTGCCATGTCTAGCTTGCATTTTATGTATTCTTGATGGGTGTATGCTTAGATTGCCATGACTTTCTCCGTAGTGAGTGCATTGAGCTCATAAACATGCCTACTTGATATCTGTTTTCAGCATGCTCCAGTTTTCACTAAGTCTGAGAACTGATTATGTTTTTGCCATGTTCACATGCTTGCAATTGTATTTTCTGATCCCTTTTGGCTCAAGGTCACTAAGGGACTTTTGTTAAGCTCTTTGAGTAGCTCCATGCCATGCTTTACTTTGCCATGTTCAGGTCCTGTAGCATATAGTTTTGTTGCCCCGAAGAGTGCTACCTGATCTGAAATTCCAGACAAGTGTTAATTTCACTAAGTCTGAGATCTGTTTGCCATATGCATTTTTGCCATGCTTGTTTGAACCTGTTAATGGATGATTTGGCCGTTGCTCAGTGCTAGACTTTTCTTAAGCATCATGAATGCATCCCTGCCATGTATTTTTTTGCCATGTTTGGGTGCTGTAGCTTGTTCATCTCATTGCATTTAGATGGCTACTTGCTGTAAATCGCAGACCGGTGTCATATTTGATTTGCTTGCCATTTCCAAACCGTAACTCCAATTCCGGTGTTCTTTATATCGTTTTCAAGCGATTTCATCTCATCTTTCCAGTGGCACACTTGGATTTCCATGTTGATTCCAAGTTCATGCATCTCTTGTCAAATCTTGCATATGCATCCCGCATAGCATATCATCTTTGCTTCATATTGTTTGAGCTTTGCACGTGGTTGATTGTGCCCTTGTTGCTTGTTTGTCTTGTTTGGGTAGATCTAGGAGACGATTTCGCTAACGAGGAGCCCGCTGAGTTTGCTTTCGAGGATCCAGTCAACTCTGACAACTTTGCAGGCAAGATGATCATACCCTCGAAATCACTACTATCTTTGCTATGCTAGATTGCTCGCTCTTTTGCTATGCCATTGCTACGATGCCTACCACTTGCTTTCAAGCCTCCCAAATTGCCATGTCAAACCTCTAACCCACCATGTCCTAGCAAACCATTGATTGGGTATGTTACCGCTTCGCTCAGCCCCTCTTATAGCGTTGCTAGTTGCAGGTGAAGATTGGAGGCCGTTCCTTGTTGGAACATTTATTTACTTGTTGGGATACCATTATATTATCTTGTTATCTTAATGCATTTATACACTTGGTAAAGGGTGGAAGGCTCGGCCTCTCGCCTAGTGTTTTGTTCCACTCTTGCCGCCCTAGTTTCCGTCATATCGGTGTTATGTTCCCGGATTTTGCGTTCCTTACGCGGTTGGGTTATAATGGGAACCCCTTGATAGTTCGCCTTGATTAAAGCTTTTCCAGCAATGCCCAACCTTGGTTTTACCATTTGCCACCTAGCCTCTTTTTCCCTTGGGTTTCCGGAGCCCGAGGGTCATCTTATTTTAAACCCCCCCGGGCCAGTGCTCCTCTGAGTGTTGGTCCACCTGTCAGCTGCCGGTGGCCACCAGGGGCAACTCTGGGCTGGCCTACCCGTACCTAGGACAATCTGAGTGTGCCCTGAGAAAGAGATATGTGCGGCTCCTATCGGGATTTGTCGGCACATTCGGGCGGTGTTGCTGGATTAGTTTTAACCTGTCGAAGTGTCTTGAAAAACCAAGGTACCGAGTCTGATCGGAACGTCTCGGGAGGAGGTCTATTCCTTCGTTGACCGTGAGAGTTTGTCATGGGCTAAGTTGGGACTCCCCTGCAGGGATTTGAACTTTCGAAAGCCGTGCCCGCGGTTATGGGCAGATGGGAATTTGTTAATGTCCGGTTGTAGATAACTTGAACCTTAACTTAATTAAAATGAATCTACTGGGTGTGTTACCGTGATGGCCTCTTCTCGGCGGAGTCCGGGAAGTGGACACGGTGTTGGAGTATTGTGTGCGCAGGTTGCTCTCTAGTTTCTCGCTCGCGCTTTGCCTCCTCTTCTCGCTCTTTTTGTGAACAAGATAGCCACCATATCTGCTAGTTGCTTGCTGCAGCTCCACATATATTTTTACCTTGCCTAACCTATAAGCGTAAATAGTCTTGATCGCGAGGGTGCGAGATTGCTGAGTCCCTGTGGCTCGCAGATTACTATTACACCAGATGCAGGGCCTGATGATTCCGCTCCAGGTGGCGCGCTCGAGCTCAAGTGGGAGTTCGACGAGGACTCTCAATGTTACTATGTTTCTTTTCCTGATGATCAGTAGTGGTGCCCAGTTGGGGGTGATCGGGACCGTGTCGCATGTTGGGTTATCTTTTATTTTGGCGCCGTAGTCGGGCCATGAGTGTTTGGATGATGTAATGTTATTCATGTACCTTGATTGACGTGGCGAGTGTAAGCCAACTATGTTATCTCCCCTTTTATTAATTATATTACTTGGGATGTTTGTGATGATTGCCTAACTTGCGACATATGCCTTCAATGCGATTATGCCTCTAAGTCGTGCCTCGACACGTGGGAGATATAGTCGCATCGAGGGTGTTACAAGCTATTATGAGGGTGTTGCTCCTCATACATTGCATTTGCGTTCAACCGGCAAAAAATACCAGGTGCTATCGTTTCTATGTTTTTTATCAGTACATGTTAATTCATCCGACAACAATTACTCTGGCCTGTAATATTTTTACGCAGGGTAACTATTAAAAGAAAAAGGGGTGGTGTTATACCACAGATTCATGTTCGGCTGTATCGCGCGGCTTCATGGATAGGGTGTCGCGGTCCGGTTTATGTCAACGTACCGGCTGACTCGCCCGTCTGCACCACCTTACAACACCACGGACGACTCGCCCGTCCGCCATGGCCACCGGTTCATGCATCCACGCCGGCTTACAACGTGGAGGACAACTTGCTCGGCCGCACCGGCTTACAACGCCGGGCCGACTCATCTGTCTGCTCCTACGGTTAACTCGGCCGTGATATTTAGCATCACTGTGGTGATCATCAACTCGATGGCGGATAATTTCCGGCCTAGCACATCAGGTGATATCCATCTAAAATATATTTTATTAGCACATATTATTTTTGTCAAAGAACAATTTACCTTTGCCTTGGTCTGCAATATTGTTTATGCAGGACAATTGTTCATTGCAAAAGCTATGGCTGTGTCATGGATGTATAAACTCGCACAACCATTATGAATGCGCTAGTATCTTACCATGCCATCAAGCTCGGTGAATATATGTGCAAACCGCCATTTTGCAGACCGGTTTACATCAGCTTGCCGGGACCGCGCCCGCGATTAACTCGCCCGTCCGTGCCGGTTTACGACACCTGTGCCAATTTTCCCAGTCCGCACCGGCTTACAATGTCACGGCCGATTCATCTATCCACGCTACCTCTCAAGCCGCGGTCGTCTTTTGCGGCCTGGTCTACATCAACACACTGGGCCGCACCTGTCTGCATGAGCTGTTTATTGAGTATGAGCAAGTCACAGCTTGGGTACCCGGTTTTCTTTCAACAAAATGGAGGGAAATCATCATATACTATCAACCACCGTCTGCACTGGGTGGCTCAATGGGCAGGCGCACAAGTCGCCGCCGCTACAGTTTGGTTAACTTCAAAATCACCAGTTGGAAGGAACCATTGGCCGAGTTGCTGACACGGTTCATATGGGATCATTTATAACCCGCCGTAGTCACCTCAATCTTCTGTGGATTCACATCGTGCTATCAACACCAATGATATACAAGTTATGCCGGCTTACATCACGGTCAAATATGGAGTCTCAAGCCAACTCCTCGAGTCACCTTTGAGACTCGGGGGCTACGATGACATGACTTAGCAAATCTTGCCAGTTTCAGCAAATTTAAGAACCCCAGGACAATGGAGGAAAGGATAACCCGGTCCCGGAGGCTACTGTTATATTGATGAAAATTTAAAGTCCGTCAGAAAATTTCCGGCTTAGAAAGTATATGACAGTTACGAAATCCCGGCTCAATAAAGAAGTTCCGGGTCATCAAAAAGAATCCCGGCTCAAGGGAAGTCAGTCTCACTGAAGCTCTCAATATCCGGTTTACGACCTGGTTCAAGGGAAATCTATTCTCCCACAAAGCTCTGAAGCGCTCAAATCCGGTTTAACAATGTCCGGTTCAAAAAGGAATTAACTTCTCGCAAGTTCGAGTTAAAGGCCGTCAGAAAATTTCCGGCTGAAAATGAAGATTCTGGTTTAAGATCCGGTTCAAGGGAAGGATGTCTCCCACAAAGCTTTGAAGCTCTCAATATCTGGTTTAACATCTGGTTCAAACATGGGTATCATGCCTTATTGGCTTATCATATTATTGGTCACTTGGGGGCTTGGTCATGTCTGAACCATAGTCACACCTCTTGATCGGCTCAATGCCACAACATCACTTGGGGGCTTGGTCATATCCGAACCAATGCAACACCTTTTGATAGGCGAAAGCCACCAGATCACTTGGGGACATGGTCAAGTCTGAACCAGTCACGCCTCTTGATCGGCCTAAGGCCACAGAATCACTTGGGGGCTTGGTCGAACCCGAACCATTGCGACGCCTCTTGATCGGCATAATGCCACTATTTCATTTCGGGACCTGGCTGACTTGAACCATAGCTACGCCTATCGGGGGCTTGGTCGTGTCCGACCATGGTAACGCCATCTGATCGGCTCAAATAAGCCTCTTTTTGCAAACGGTTTTATCATTGCCTTTGTTTGAAAATTTTCTTTGATAGATATTTCTTTATTTTTGTTGTGTTTTTAAACCGACAAAGTTTTTAAACCGGTTCATACTGTCAATTTGATGGAACACGGTCAAATCTTAATCCGGAGACTATCTGCCCGGTTTGATTTTCTGTTACCATCCTATTATGGAGTAAACTGGTGTTTATCAACCCGGCTCGGCTTTCAACTACAAGTTGTTAGTACACGATGAAATTATAATCCGGAGACTATCAGCCCGGTCTGGTTTGACTACGAGTCGCCAGTATTATATATGGTTAAACCGATGTTTATCACAACCCGGTACGGTTTTATCATAAACCGGTACAATATGAAAGGAGTTATCATTACTCAAAGATTGGGGTTATCACTCTTACTACAAAAAGTTGGTAAACCAACGATGTGATTCAATGTCACAGGTATGATATATTTCATATTTTTAAGTGCAGCCTTGGTTATAAACCTAGGTTATATGTTGGGCATTATGACCCGTCCGGCGGTAAACCGCCAGGACACTTTAAACTTGTTGTATGCAGAAACAGGTTGAATAAAGTATGGTGACAAATTCCGGTGTTTGTTAAACCGGCTTGGCTTTTGACTATAAGTCGCCAGTATGATCATAAATTATCCGGTGTTTATTAAACCGGCCTGGCTTTAAGACAATAAGTCACAAGTATATGATGAGAAATTATCCGGTGTTTGTTAAACCGGCCTGGCTTTTGACTATAAGTCGCCAGTATATATTTGGATTGCGTCATTGGAATCATGCGCTCATAAATCATTGGGTTATATTATTTAGTAGCCAAACTTGGTTGAATTTTCATTATGATATTGAACGAATAAGGTTTTCATAGTGGATTATATTATCTTGAATAGCCAACATGGCTGGATTTTATTATGGTTATTAATAACTGGTATTATTGAGGTTTTCAAAGTCGCTTTAGCGCAATGGCTATTATTTTATTGAAGGATATGATTTATTCTATAATGGAAGGAATAGTCCCGAGTCGCTGCAGGCTTACGACCCGACACTTGGGGGCTACATTATACAAATTGAGATTACATGCAAGTCTCATGTCGCTGCAAGCATGCACCATGACACTTGGGGGCTAATGCAAAGTCATTTTTATTGGCCTTATTGAAGACCCGACTCATCATATCATAATGAGCCGACCCTTGGGGGCTACATATCGCTGCTCAAGTCTACATGATCATATTTATAAAGTACCTGCCCATTATTGCATAATGACCTGGCCATTGGGGGCTACATTGGTTGAAGGTTTTTGGGCATCAGTCAATTACAAGTCCCAGGTTGCTGCAAGCATGACAACCCGGCACTTGGGGGCTACATCATATCGAGTATTCAATTTTTACTAGTGACTGGGATGAACAACATGGATTTCTTCAAAATTGGCAGTATTTATATTGAAGCAAGTCTTAAGCCATCACTTTTTTCTACTCGAAGACTTGGGGGCTACAGGTATTATATTATTATCGAAGAAACATTTTCAAATTCTCAGTTTGAGCAAACCAGATTGAACCGGCGTTGGCAACAATCATGAACTGGCATTAGCAACAATCATGACCCGGAATTATCAGTTTTTATAACCCGGTAATTTTGGTAATATTGAGCCGGCAAGTTTTACATCTTCAAACCGACTGGATATCGGATGAGTATTTCAAGACCAAAATTTCTTAAGCCGGCGCTTTGGAAGCCGACTCAAGTGGATTATTCTTCACAATATTTGTCTGTGAGAAACCAATGTCAGCAAATTGAGTATGACACTGGCTTATTGACCTGGATTTTTAAGGAGGAAATGACAAGGACTTAAGGATGATCAGGTGCCGGTTTACAAGAATTTCTAACCCAGAGCACAACCGGTCAAGTTTGTTCTTGTGTTTATTTTACATGATCGGTTTAACATGGATAAATCCAAATTAAACTGGGGGCTAATGTCGGGGATATACCCTGTGGCGTAAACCGGCCGTAAGTATAACCCGAATGGACTGGACGACTCACTGGTAACCCGCCCGGTCTTGGCGGTTCATTAGTAACCCGGCGGGCGGGTCAGATGGATGACGAGGCCCATGGCCCAGAAGGTCGGTTCACGTTTAATGGTGGGCCGGTTTAAGAGGAAAGGCATGAGGAACGTTTATCTTACAAGGAGTTAAGACCTGGACTTGTATCCGGTTTGTATTAGAGATAGACTACTCCTAATCCTAATAGGACTCTACATGTAACCCGCCCCTCCAACATATATAAGGAGGGGCAGGGCTCCCCAAAAGGGACAAGATTCACAAGTTCCACGAGTTGGACAAGTTAGGTTTAGACAACAGCTCTCGAGATAGAGCAATCTTGTAACCATGGTCATCATCATCAATATCAATGAAGTAGGATGTAGGCTTTTACCTCCACCGTGAGGGGCCGAACCTGGGTAAAAACATCACGTCTCTCGTCCCGCTCAACCCCTCTCAAGCTACCACATAGATGCGTTGGCCTCGCGACTAAGTCCTGACACTAAGGACATCTACCGTGACAATTCCACGACAAAGACCAAGGAAGAACTTCAGCTCACCCATCATGGACATCTGATATTGCTCTTGCATCATATATCCAAACTCGTCAGTGTATTTCTGATTGGTGCAGCCGAAGATAATGTCATCCACATATATTTGGCACACAAACAGTTCACCATCATATGTCTTTGTGAAGAGAGTGGGGTCGAGGGAACCAGGTTTGAAGCCTTTGCTCTTCAGGAAGTCTTTGAGTGTGTCATACCAAGCCCTAGGGGCTTGTTTGAGGCCATACAGTGCCTTGTTGAGTTTGTACACCATATCAGGATGTTTTGGATCTTCAAAGCCAGGCGATTGTGCAACATACACTTCTTCGTCAATCTTGCCATTAAGAAAAGCGCTCTTCACATCCATTTGATGCAGAAGAATGTTATGATGATTTGCATAGGCCAGCAGTATGCGTATGGCTTCAAGTCTAGCCACAGGAGCAAATGTCTCATCGAAGTCCATCCCTTCAACTTGAGTATATCCTTGAGCAACGAGACGAGCTTTGTTTCTGACAACTTGACCATGCTCATCTTGCTTGTTGCGATATATCCATTTGGTGCCTATTATATTGTGCTTGCGAGGATCAGGACGCTTAACCAGTTCCCATACATTATTCAGCTCAAACTGTTGAAGCTCTTCTTGCATAGCTTGAATCCATTCCGGTTCCATGAAGGCTTCATCAACTTTCTTGGGTTCAGATATTGAGACAAATGCGAAGTGCCCACAGAAATTTGCTAGCTGTGTTGCCCTTGAATGAGTGAGTGGACCTGGTGCATTGATGCTATCAATTATTCTCTCAATCTGTACTTCATTTGCAACACGAGGATGTACAGGATGAAGATTTTTCTCTTGCTGATCATTGTCATCGTTCGAAGGATTGTCTTCAGGCTGAGCATTGTCTTCAGGTTGATCAGGTGCGGAGATGATAAGTTCCTTTTCAGGCTGAGCTTCAGAAGGTATGATTTCTCCAGTTCCCATAAGTTTGATTGATTCACTGCATGGAACTTCATCTAGCACATTTGGCAGGTGCTCTCTTTTGCGAGCCGTTAGTCTCATCGAACCGCACATCCATAGTTTCAACCACTTTATAGTGAAAGTGGTTGAAGACTCTGTAGGAGTGCGAATCCTTTCCATATCCAAGCATAAAACATTCATGTGCTTTTGGCGCAAATTTTGAAGTGTGATGTGGATCCTTGATCCAGCACCTGTCATCAAATACTCTGAAGTAACTAACATTTGGCTTCTTGCTAGTAAGGAGCTCATAGGATGTCTTGTTCAGAAGCTTGTGAAGATAAACACGGTTGATGATATGGCATGCAGTATCAATGGCTTCGGGCCAGAATTTTCTTGGAGTCTTGTATTCATCAAGCAGCGTCCGAGCCATCTCAATAAGTGTTCTGTTCTTGCGTTCGACGACGCCATTCTGCTGTGGCGTGTAGGGAGCTGAGAATTCATGTGTGATGCCCAAAGTATCAAGATATGTATCTAGGCCAGTGTTCTTGAATTCAGTGCCATTGTCACATCTGATGTGCTTTATCTTGACGCCATAGTTGTTCATTGCTCGATTGGCGAAGCGTCTGAAGACATCCCGCACTTCAGTCTTGTAGAGGATTATATGCACCCAAGTATATCTTGAATAATCATCAACAATGACAAAGCCATAGTGACAAGCAGTAGTAGTAAGAGTTGAGTAATGAGTGGGCCCGAAAAGATCCATGTGGAGCAGTTCGAAGGGTTGAGTCATTGTCATGATTGTCTTCGAGAGATGCTTGGCCCTTGTCATCTTTCCTGCTTCACAGGCACCGCATAAGTGACCCTTCTTGAACTTGACGCCCTCGATGCCTATGACATGCTTCTTTCTTGCAAGAGTGTGAAAGTTCCTCATGCCAGCATGCCCTAGCCTCCAATGCCAAAGCCAGCATTCTGAAGCTTTTGCTAGAAGACATACGGCAAGCTGTGGTCCTGGTGAGAAATCTACCACATATAAATAATCTTTACGATACCCTTGAAACACTAGAGACTTGTCAGATTCCATTAGAACAAGGCAACGATATTTTCCAAACATCACAATCATGTTTAAATTGCAAAGCATTGAGACAGACATTAAGTTGAAACCAAGGGATTCAACAAGCATGACTTTATCCATGTGTTTATCCTAGACCCAATACCTTACTTTTACCAGTGTTAGCAAATGTGATGTGACTTTTGTCAGATGGACGTAAGGTTGAGTCCATCAAAAGGCTTCACTTGCCAGTCATGTGATTGGTACACCCACTATCAATAATCCATTCTGAAGCAGCTGGGGTCGTACCCTACAGTGCAGTTAGGGGGATCTCTTCGTGAAGCAAAAAAATTTGACGAGCCAGTGGATTATGAAAGATTAGATCGAGATTAGGACTGATAGGGCAAGTAGCAAGCGACTCAGGAACAAAGTACATAATAAGACCATTTGGGCATTTGATCTTGCGCCCTACAAGATGTTTAAGGTCCCCAGCAATAGCTTCAGACGATTTTGGTTTTCGGCTGGAGACATTTCCCTGCAAAAGAGAGTTAGGCTTTCTTAACCACCCACATCTTCAAGGGTGGCTTTGAAGCAATGAGTCTAAGTGCAGCATCTGAGAACTTTGGCTTTGGAGCCCTAGCAAAAAGTCTTGCAGGTGGACAATAGTACTCATAAGAATAAGCAGAATAGTTGTTGGTCCTATGAACATGGCGGTTTGATGAAACGCGCTCATATTCACAGGCCTGAGTATGGTTTCCCTGCATAACATTTGCGTTAGTGCGACTCAGGTGAGTCCTCTATCTATATGAAGCCTTTGGACCGTATGAAGCCTGTGGTCTGGGGTTTGTCTTCTTCACTTGTGGTGTCATGACGACATTCACAGGAAGATTCTCCAAACACCTTTTCGTCACCCAGACCTTCTTCATAGGTGGCCCATTCCTGCAGTTAGTACCAATATACTTGGCAAACACTTCACCATTCTGATTCTTAAACAGTTTATAGTTTGCATCAAAGGATTCATCAATAACAATGGGATTAGCACAAGTGAAGCCAGATAGGGTGGATGGATCCACTGAAGGTTCCTTTGCAGCAACCCATGTGGTTTTGGGGTACTGCTCAGGTTTCCAGTAAGAGCCATCAGCATTCATTTTCCTTTCGAACCCAACAACCTCTTTCCTAGGGTTTCGGTTCAGGATCTGCCTTTTGAGGACATCACACAGTGTCTGATGCCCTTTGAGACTTTTGAACATCCATGTTTCAAGCAATGTCTTCAACCTAGCATTCTCATCAGCAATAGCAGTGGCATCCTCAGCAGAGGGGTTAGTTACCACATCAACAGTTGAAGATATTGCAATAGTAGCAGCAGTAGAACATTCAGCAACAGAAGTAGCATTGTCACGCTCAATGTATTTAAGACATGGTGGTTCAAATCCTTCCTGAGCGGAACTGATCTATTTGGCGCGAAGTGACTCGTTTTCCTTTTGAAGATCTTCATGAGCCGCTCTCAATTTTTCGAGGTCTTGCTTCCTTTCAAGATAATCATAGGAAAGCTTTTCATGAGATGTTGAGAGTGTTTCATGACGACTTTCAAGTTCCTCATACTTAACATGAAGATTTTTTATGTCTTCAATTAAGGACTGAGATCGAGTCATTTCAGCGTCCAACAGGTCATCGCTTTCACTACTAGGAAAAGGGCTAAAGATGAAATTGACACTAATGGCGCACCAGAGAAGTGGTGCGCCACTACTATTTACTAATGGCGCACCACATGAAGATACGCCATTAGTGTGTAAGACATTAATGGCGCACCAGGCACAAGGTGCGCCACTAGTAACAAAATGTTTTTTTTTCATTTTTTCAAACATACTAATGGCGCATCCGGGCAAAGTGCGCCATTAGTAGTTAGAACTACTAATGGCGCACCAACCATTGAGTGCGCCACTACTGTATTCTTTTTTTTTTTTACTTTTTTGCAAAACTACTAATGGCGCACCGTCGCATAGTGCGCCATTACTCGTTCAAACTAGTAATGGCGCACTGTGCCACGGTGCGCCATTAGTATAAAAAATATTTTTAATACTTTTTTGCAAAACTACTAATGGCGCATGTATGTGTGGTGCACCCTCCCCCGCTCCACCGCCGCCGACGAGCCACCGCACATATGTTACTCCCAAAAGCATATAAAGTTTGTCAAATTTTGAGCTATGGATATTTAGTTATGATTTAAACAAGTTTGAACATATTTAAACACAAATAAATATCAAACAGCATTTTAAATTTTCTACATGAAATTCTGAGCATCTAGCATATGTGACATGTTATATTTGGATGCATGCATAAAAAGATATGTGCAAAGAAAAAAATGCATAAAACAAAAATTGGGGAGCGTGGGAATCGAACCCAGGACCTCCCAGTGTGTGTGCTGCGTGCTGACCAGTCGGACTAGTGTGTGTGTTCTGTTTCGGATACGGTTAGGTGGAATATAACCTGAGTGCTCGAATTGTAATAAAAAATTTGTACTAATGGCTCACCTGGGGGTGGTGCGCCATTGCTGTCGTCGTACTTATGGCGCACCAGGGGGAGGTGCGCCATTGCTAACCCTCCCCCCACTCCACCTGTTCCCCTCTGGCCTCTCTCCCTCCCCCACTCGACCTAACCTCGCCGCAGCCGCCCACGCGCCCCCGCCGCCTCCCTCTCCCCTTCGCCGCCCCCCCCCCCCCCGAGCCCCGCCTCCCCCTGAGCGCCGCCTCCCTCGCCTCGGAGCCGCCCCGCCCCGAGTTCCACCAGGAGAGGAGGCCCCACGTCCACCAGGAGAGGAGGCCCGCGACCTCCCTGCCGTCTATCCCCGCCTCCCCCAAGCTCGCCATCTCCGCCCTCTGTCGTCTCCGCTCCGGCCACCACCTCATCATGGTCAGGTAACCCTCCTCCCTCTGCCTCTCTTCTCCTCTCTTCTCCTCTCCTCCCTTCCGGCCATGCCCTCTTCTTCTCTCTTTTGCTAGGTTTAGGTCAAATCCCTCTCGAATTTAGGTCAAATTAGGTTCAAAAAATTGTGGGAGTAGTGCCTAGCAAACATGAATAATTAGTACTCCATGTGCATTGGAGTACTTGGTACCTGCAAGATTTGGACACACTGAAAAAATGCACTGGACACACTGAAGAAAATTTTTGTGTCCAGTAAGATTAGAGAAAATTTTGTGCTAATGGTGTGCTGGTAGAATGCGCAATTTTTGTTAGTTCGTTGCCATATCATGATAGGACATTCAGTTGTTTCTGTTGTTCACAATGCTCTGAATTTGTGTGCCAAAGAGAGTTTTCTCTGAATTTGTTGTTCACAATGCTCTAATGTTTTGTCTGTGAATGGTGGTGCAATGGTGGCCTCTGTTTCAAATATTTCAGCAATTACTTGACCATAAATAAAAAAGAAGATTTGGGGATGGTAACTCCTTTGTGGTTTCTATTAAATTTAAAATAGTGAGGGTGTCATTTTCATCCATTCATCTCTTTCTCTAGCTTGTCTAAAAGTTATGTTTACAATATTTCTGTATTTTCTAGAATAGCCACCACACTATAATATTTCATAAGATGATGATATAGTTAAGAATATTACTTAAGGTATGCTTCTGAATATTGTTGTCCACAATGTATTTTCGCCAAACGCTTATCCATTTAGGAGCCATGGTCATAAGCAGTCTGCTTGAGGGTGGTCTTCCACAACATATGGAATTTATCCATCTAATGTAGTCAATAGATGTTGTCAAGTGATTGTGTCATGGTTTTGGTTTTGTTTTTAAAAGGAAAGCCAGTTGTTTAGGCTTCAAGAAAATATTTTCTCAGAATATTACTGCTAAGCCCAAGCTTGTTAATCATGTAACTTGAGAAAATTATTGCAGTAGATCAAATTCAGCCATTATAATGTTTGATGCCTGCATCAACACTTCTCTGTATTGCATGCGGTTGTTATAGTTGAGGGTCAAAAGTAGAGGTTAGCTTTCACATGATTCGCTAGTGCTTTCATCACTTGTGTGGTGATTGTCTTGGTCCTTTTCATTTTTGTCATGGCATTCTTGAGGTGCTGATGTGTCTGAGGGCATGAACCATGATCAGGTTGAGTTCAGATTTCATTAGATTAGATGGATTATCAGAACTTGACGTGGTTTTCCACTTAGCTATCTGAATTGAGAAAAAACATAGCTTTTGCTGTCTCTGAGGCAAAACTTGCTACTCCATATACAACTAATACTACTACTAGACAAGATACTACTCCATATACTACTAATACTACTACTGTATTTCATTTCAAAGTTCAAAATGCTGGTACTGAGATTTTCATTTCCAATGAGTGATGTTTCTCCTAGCAGTAGAAAAAACATAGCAACTTCTCTGATGTTATAAAGTTGTTCTTGTATGGGTGAAACTTCACTTGTTTTTAGGGTAGTGTAGGGTGTTGCTTCTTCTGTATGGGCCAACTATGTCACAAATAAATTGTTCCTTCTTCTGTATTTGACAAGTAATGACTTGCAAAGATGATGATCATCTTGCTAGTTTGCTGGGTTTTGTCCCCAAGAGGCCCTTGAGTTTGCCGTAATGTTGATTAACTTCCGTTTCGGCAAATTCGGGTACTCCATATGTCCTATTTTCAGCAAAGGTCATGCTGAAATTTTCCGTGAATTTTAGCATGACTTTGCTAAAAATAGGACATATGGGGTACTTGCGACTAATGTTGATTATCTTCTGCTCAAAATTTATGCTGCTATAATGTTGTAAGGGTACTAATTGGTCTCTTGTGCTGCTTATCAGAGATGGGGGGAAGCAGCCACCGCCGCTCTGCCTCACCGGAGTACGAGTTGGATGCTTTCGAGTTCTTCACTATCATACTTTCTTCTTCAGTATCAGCCATGAGGCAGGTATATAAAACGAGAGATCTCCCCTTCACCCATCTCATTATGATAACTATGTTGTTTGCTACATCACTCCTTGTCCCAAATTGCAGAGGCTGCCTGACGCTTTTATGAAGATGCTGGGTGAAGATCCGCCAGATAATGTGAAGCTCCGACAGGCCGGCAGCGGGGTTCGCAGGCTGTGGGGCGTGGATTTGGTGATCGAGGAGGGCCACATGTACCTGTGCCGTGGCTGGGAGAAGTTCTACAATGCCTACGACCTGCGGACCGGGTACTTTCTTCTCTTGAGGTACGACGATGACGCCACAATGCTCATCGTGAAGGTTTTCAACAAGACTATGTGTCGCATGCGCTACGCTGAAGACGAAGATGCCAGTGCGCTCTGCCTCTTCTTATTCCTCCATATTTGGCTTTGTCTCACATCGATTGTTAACGGTCATTGTTGCATTTGGACAGGCAATGGGAGCAGCAGTAGCGACACTGGCTACAGCCAAAGCAGCAGCGATTATGGCTATAGCAAAAGCAACAGTGATTCTGGCCTTAGCGAAAGCAGTAGCGATTCTGGCAGCAGCGAAGACAACAAGAAGGATGATCCGGACTGGAGTGGGGGAGAAGAGGAACAGAGTGGGGATGAGGAGCTGCAGGATGACGATGGGCATCAGGCTGAGGATGACCTAGCACTGGTGGTGGCTGACCAAGGGCAAGAGATGGTGGTGGCTGACCAGGTGCAAGAGATGGTGGTAGTTGACCATGGGCAAGAGATGGTGGTGGCTGACCATGGGCAAGAGATGGTGGGGGCTGACCATGGGCAAGAGATGGTGGTGGCTGACCATGGGCAAGAGATGGTGGTGGTTGAGGGTGGCCTCGCGATGGTAGTGGTGCCTGACAATTACCACGCACCGGTGGTGGCGCCGGCGATCCCACAGATGGGCGACATGACCACGCCAATTGTGGTAGAAGACTACATCCCACAGCTACCTCCACTGCCTCCACCGCCTCGCCGCTCTTGGCGCATCAGGCTGAGGAAGGAGAAGGAGAAGAACAATGAGAACTGAACTATGTCAGGTATGTCAGATCTCCAAAATGATATATATATATATACTTAGTTACCTATTTATCTCTAATATGCTTAGTTTCCTATAGGTTAGCTCCAAAATTACTTATGTTGGCACAAAATGATCAAGTTTACATAATAAGCTTATAGTCTTCTTCTTATTCTTCTTCTTATCCAAAATGACATATGTTAGCTTCATTTTACCTAAGTTGGCTCTAATATGCTAACTTAGAGCTTATATGCTTAGTTTCCTATAGGTTAGCTCCAAAATTACTTATGTTAGCACAAAATGATCAAGTTTACATAATAAGCTTATAGTCTTCTTCTTATTCTTCTTCTTATCCAAAATGACATAGGTTAGCTTCATTTTACCTAAGTTGGCTCTAATATGCTAACTTAGAGATTATATGCTTAGTTTCCTATAGGTTAGCTCCAAAATTACTTATGTTAGCACAAAATGATCAAGTTTACATAATAAGCTTATAGTCTTCTTCTTATTCTTCTTCTTATCCAAAATGGCATAGGTTAGCTTCATTTTACTTAAGTTGGCTCAAATATGCTCACTTAGGGCTTATATGCTTAGTTTCCTATAGGTTAGCTCCAAAATTACTTATGTTAGAACAAAATGATCAAGTTTACATAATAAGCTTATAGTCTTCTTCTTATTCTTCTTCTTATTCTTCTTCTAGTCTTCTGCTTCTTCTTCTCTTCTTCTTCTTCTTCTTCTTCTTCTTCTAACTTCTTGTTTATCATTTTGCAGATTTGATTTAATTCACGGAAGCTTGCATGGATGGAGTGCTTCTTTTCCATTTGTGTTTTTATTTTGTATCAATGTGAAACTTTTGTGAATTGATGGATAATGGTGTTGAATGAACATTGTGAAACTTTTGTAATATGTAACGATGGAACTATGTGTTGGCTATGTATGTATATATGATGAAACTTGTGTGTTGGATATGATCTGGTGGACGCAGGTAACATCGTTACATATGGCCCCCTGTATGTAAGCTAAGCAGATCTGTGCTGTATGTTATCTCTAATATTTTTTAACCTGTGAAAATATCAGAAATGAAAAAAAATCCCTAATGGCGCATTGTTATAATCACACTAATGGCGCATGACCCATCAATGCGCCATTAGTATGCCAAAGCACATGGTTAAATATGGCCCCCTGGGAGGCATACTAATGGCACATGGTGTTCTATACTAATGGCGCACTGCTCGGTGCGCCATTAGTATACCAGATACTAATGGCGCACCGGTGGTGCGCCATTAGTAAGAAATACTAGTGGCGTGATACTAATGGCGCACCAGCAGTGCGCCATTAGTGGGAAAAACTGGTGCGCCATTACTAGCCCTTTTCCTAGTAGTGTTTTGTCTAATGGTTTTTGAATATGTTCCATAGCTTTCTGTTGTTCTGTTGCAATTTTAGCAATTGTTTTGTAGCTGGGTTTGGAACCACAATCAGTGTCATCTTCACTTGATGTTTGATAGTGAGTGGCGCGTGAGTTTACCTTGGCACCGCGTGCCATGAAGCAGTAGGTGGGAGTGGAGTCGTCCTTGTCATTAGCATCGGCGTTGGTGACATTGTCTTCAGTATTGAAGATGGACTTGGCAACGTAGGCTGTAGCCAGACTTGCCACACCAGAATCGGACTCCTCAGACTCCACCTCCGCCTCCTCAGAAGCGGACTCCTCCTCCGAATCCATTTCCTTGCCAACAAACACACGAGACTTGCCAGATGAGCTCTTCTTGTGTGATGAAGGCTTTGAGGAAGACTTGGAAGAAGACTTTGAGTATTTATTCTTCTTCTTGTCGTCAGAATCATACTCCTTGCTCTTCTTTTTCTTCTTGTTCTCATTGTCCCACTGCGGACACTCAGAGATGTAGTGGCCAGGTTTCTTGCACTTGTGGCATGTTCTCTTCTTGTAGTCATGAGCAGAAGCTTCATCATTCCTTGAGCTTGATCTTGAGGACTTTCTGAAGCCTTTCTTCTTGGTGAATTTTTGGAACTTCTTCACAAGCATAGCAAGCTCCTTTCCAATGTCTTCAGGATCATCAGAACTGCTGTCAGATTCTTCTTCAGATGAGGAGACAGCTTTTGCCTTCAAGGCACAAGTTCGCCCATAGTAGGGATCGTAGATATCTCTTTTCTCAGAAAGCTAAAACTCATGTGTGTTGAGCCTCTCAAGTATGTTAGACGGATCGAGTGTCTTGAAGTCAGGATGTTCTTGAATCATCAGGGCTAGGGTGTCAAACGAGCTATCAAGTGATCTCAGGAGTGTCTTGACGACTTCATGCTTGGTGATCTCAGTAGCGGCGAGGGCTTGAAGCTCATTTGTGATGTCAGTGAGTCGATCAAACGTGAGCTGGACATTCTCATTGTCATTTCTCTTGAAGCGGTTGAAGAGGTTGCAAAGGACACTGATTCTCTGATCTCTTTGGGTTGAGACGCCTTCGTTGACCTTGGAGAGCCAGTCCCAGACTAGCTTAGATGTTTCCAAAGCACTCACACGGCCATACTGTCCTTTGGTCAGATGATCACAGATGATGTTCTTGGCAGTGGAGTCCAGTTGAACGAACTTCTTGACATCAGTAGCGGTGACACCTTCACCAGCCTTGGGAACGCCATTCTTGACGACATACCATAGGTCGACATCAATGGCTTCAAGATGCATGCGCATCTTATTCTTCCAGTAGGGATATTCAGTTCCATCGAAGACTGGGCACGCAGCGGAGACTTTGATTATCCCTGCAGTCGACATAGCTAAAACTCCAGGTAGTTAAACCGAATCACACAGAGCAGGGGAGTACCTTGCTATGATACCAATTGAAAGTGCTAGTGATCGACTAGAGGGGGGGTGAATAGGCGATTTTTATGAAAGTCTTCAAAACATGGAAGTTTCGAAGACAAACGATGGAAATAAACATATTAACATGCAGCAGAAGGTAGACTACACTAGGCAAACCATAGTCAAGTATTCAATGGAGTGAAAGCACAATGACTAATAGCAGCTAGGCAGTAAAGATCAGGTAGGAAGATATTGTGAAGCCAATCAGAACAAGCAATCACTCAGTGAAGACAAAAGGTAAAGCAATCATACAATGACTTCACAAGGACCAACAGTAAGTAAAGGGAAGGGAAGGATGAAACCAGTGACTCGTTGAAGACAATGATTTGTTGGACCAGTTCCAGTTGCTGTGAAAACTGTACGTCTGGTTAGGGAGGCTGAGATTCAACTCAGAAGACCTCGTCTTCACCTTATTCCCCTTGAGCTAAGGACACCCAGTCCTCACCCAATCACTCTGGTAAGTCTTCAAGGTAGTCTTCCAAACCTTCACATACTTCGTTCACCGGCGATCCACAATGACTCTTGGATGCTCAGAACACGACGCCTAACCGGCTGGAGGATTCACAGTCCTCAAGTGTAATAAGTCTTTAGATCACACAGACAGGAAGACTTAAGTGATGCCTAACACTCTTTGGCTCTGGGTGTTTAGGGCTTTATCCTCGCAAGGAATTCTCTCTCAACGGCTTCGAGGTGGGTTCCTCTCAAACGACAAAAGTCGTGTACTAACTCTGAGCAGCCAACCGTTTATGGTTGTAGGGGGTGGGCTATTTATAGCCACTAGGCAACCCGACCTGATTTGTCCGAAATGACCCTTGGTCACTAAGGAACTGACACGTGTTCCAATGGTCAGATTTCAAACACACACGACAACTTTACTTAGGCTACAAGCAAAGCTGACTTATCCAACTCTGGACAAGATTTTCTCTCATAGTCTTCACTCGAAGACATAGGATTTTGGTTAAGCATCACTTCAGTCATTCTGACTGGTTCACTTGGACCCCACTTAATAGTACGGTGGTTCCTATGACTCAACAAAGAAGAAAAAGAACGACAAAAGAACTAAGTCTTCGCGCACCATAGTCTTCATGCGATGTCTTCTCTTGTCATAGTCTTCAATGTGAATGTCTTCACATACCACCTTTGACTTCAATGTCTTCTTACATTTT